>NW_006494612.1:3789975-3814411 GCF_000325575.1 Pteropus alecto | reverse complement strand
TCACATTTAAATCAACAATCCATCTAGAATTGATTTTTTGTGAATGGCATTCTTTTTCCATAAGCATATTTATTGAAGACTATTCTTTCCTCACTGCTCTACATTGTCGTCTTTGCTATTATGGACTCAATGTTTGTGTCCCTTCAAACTTCATATGTTGAACTCCTAACTCACAATGTGACAGTATTTGGAGAGGGGGCCTTTGAGAGTTAGTTGGATGAGGTCAAGGGGGTGGGACCTTTGTCCAATGAAACTAGAGCCCTTATAAGAGATACCAGAGAACTTGCACTCTCTCTCTGCCATGTGAGGCCATTTGCAACCCCCAGAGAGAGTCCTTATCAAACACCAACCCTGATAACCTTGATCTTAGACTTCTATTCTTCAAATTATGAGAAAATAAATTTTGGTTATTTAAGCCACTCAGGCTACGGTATTTTATTATGATAACCCAAGTTAATACACTTGTCATAAGTCAAGTATCTTTTTAGACATGTTTTTGGAGTCCACTGCAATAGTTACCCACTTATCAGAGGGTAACTTTGCCCCCCAGGAGACATTTGGCAATATGAAACTGCAATAACGTCCTTGTGACTCAATCATAAGGATGGCAGGTTGGTGCTGGCTGTTGGCGGAAGGTTTCAGTTCTTGTCCACATGAGCCTCTTCACAGGACTGCCGTAGGTTTCCTTGTGCTCCCCCAGAGCGAACAATCTGAGAGAACTAGGCAGAAACTGCAATAACCTTTTATGGCAGCCTTAGAAGTTGGTCACACAGACCACCCCTGATTCAATGTACGAAGAGACCACACCAGGATATCAGGATCATTGGGGGCCATCTTGGAAGCTGGCTACAATAATTTCATTTATCTGAACTCCAAAAATAGGCAAAATAAACTATATTGCTTTGGAGGAAATACTTAGGTGTTAAAACTAAAGAAAAAAAGGCAATGGTTGCCACAAACGTGGTTACCTCTTGGAGGGAAGAAACTGTGAGTCAACAAGGATCATTATTTGTAAAAAAATATATTTATGTTTTCTGTACTTTTCTAAAGTGTAATATATTTCATAGTTTCAAAAAAAAGGGTTTTTTAAAAATTAAAACAAAAGATAATTGACAAGAGAAATAGTAATTATTTTTTCTCTTTTATGCCTGAAATGTAGAGTAGTGAATTCCTAAAGGCTAATTTAAAGTATGGTCAAAAGAAGAATAACAAAAACAGCAACAATTAATATTAATAATGATATAAAATTATTTAATTGTTATAGTCTTATAATAAATGTTGAGATCTGGTAGTATAAGTCTTCCAATTTGTTTTTTTTTTTTCCTTTAATTTGTCATGGCTATTCTTGCCCCTTTGCATTTCCATGTAAATTTTAGAAACTGCCTTTTAATTTCCATAAAATTTTATGCTGGGATTTTTATCAGCATCAAATTAAATATATAGATCAATTTAGAAAGACTCTGCCTTTTTAGAATAGTCTCCAATCCATAAACATGGTGTGTCCTTCCACAGATTTAGGGCTTCTTTTATTTCTCTCAGCAATGTTTATAGTTCTTTGTGTAACCATCTTGCACATATTTTGTTAGATTTTTTCCTCTTGGGTATTCAATGGTCTGATGCTATTTATAAAGGTATTTTTAGATATTTTCAAGTTTTGTTTTTAAATTTTTTGTGGTTGGTATATAGAAATATAATGAATTTGGGGGTATCAACAGTGTTAAGAGACCTTGATTAATTCACTCATTAAATATAATAGCTTATCTGTACAAGTTTACCTTGTTTTACTGTGCTTCACTTTATTGCACTTGCAGATATTGCATTTTCATCAATATCCAGCAAAAATATCACAACCCACTAAAGGCTCGGATAATGGTTGGTATTTTTAAGCAATGAAGTATTTTTAAATTAACATATACATTTTTCAGACATCATGTTCCTGCACACTTAATTGACTACAGTATATTGTATATATAACTATTCTATGCACTAGGAAACAAAAAATTTGTGTGACTCACTTTACTGCAATATTAGCTTTAGTGTGGTGGTCTGAAACTGAACCCAGAATAGCTCTGAGGTTTGCCTGTACATTGATGGGAGAGGCATTCTGTTCTAAACAAAATGTCATTTCTACCTTTTACATCTTATATTTAATAAGACAAAATTAAAACAGAAGTGGTGATAGCGGTCATCTTTACTGCATTCCTGATCTCAAGAGAAAAGCTTTCAATATTTTGCCATTAAGTATGATATTTGCTATAGGTTTTTTGTGGATACTTTTTGTCATACTAAGGAAGTTCCATTCTATTCCTACTTTGCCAAGAGTATTTTTTATTATTTATTGTATTAATTTTTTTCAAATCGTTTCTGCATCTATTGAGAATATTGTATGAGGTTATATTTAATTCTGTTAATATGGTTAATTATATTGACTGACTTTTAAATTTTAAATCAACATTGCATTCTGAGAAAAACAATCCTAATCAGTCATGGTATATTACCCTTTTATATATATATCACTGGCTCTGTTTTGCTAAGATTATGCTCAGAATTTTTGAATCAGTGTTCATGATGAATAGAAGTTTTCTATTTTAATGTAACCCAATTACATAAAATTATCACTTTCTTTACTTCTAATTATGATGAGATCAAGGTCATGCTGGGAACATATAATGAATGAAAGTGTTTCTTATTTTCTATTCTCTGAGAGAGTTTCTCCAAGTTTGGTTTTCCTTCAGTGTTTGGTATCTGGGTCTAGAATACTCTTTGTAAAAAAGATTTAATTATTTAATTTCTTTAATAGAAGTAGGACTGCTCTGGTTTTCTATTTCTTCTGGTTTCTGTTTTGGTAAATTAGACATCATGTGACTTTTCTTTTGCAGAAATTCTGGGAATTACTTGCAGTGATCACTACTTACGCGTAGCATCAAAATGATTTGGTTTAATAACACATGTGTGATAGTCTTTTTATTTACTCACACTTCACATTTTTAGCACTTTTTATATATTTTAAGTCTGTTATTTCAATTTGCTCATTCTTCCTGAGTAAATTAACAATCATTGAAACTTGTCCTAAGTAGCATAAATCTTCCATTAGACTTTTAGCTGCTATAACTACACACAGAGGTGAGTTTGCTTTAAATATGTTCAAAAAATTAACAAATACATATTAAGGTACATTAAAATAGACCCGTTTAAATCATGAAATCAGGTAGGCAATTCACTATTCAAGTCACGAAATCAATATTTTATAAATCTAGGGAAATTACAGATTACCTAAACTAACTACATTATTTTTCAAAGAAACTAAGGCTTCAAGAGGCTAAGTGACTTACCCAAGATTACACAGCCAGTAAATGGCAGAGTTGGCATCAATAGCTCAGGTTTCCCTCTTCTCGCTCTAGTAGTCTTTTTACTACATCATGCTACCATTCGAATTACACATTCCATTTGGCATTAAGAGTAATTGAACATGCTGAAATTTGGCTTATACTTTTTAAGATCTCCCTTATATAAAGAAAGATAAATAGGACCTATATCACAATAACATTTTCAGGCTTCATTTTGTATCTTTTTGTGTCTCCTACCATGCACCCTCCAAATGCTCCTAAAATTATATCATACTTTCAAACAAAGTCAAACTAGAATGGAGTTTTGATTATATTCCAACTACACTGTAAATTCTTGGTGGTCAAGGATAATGATGTATATTTGTATTATCTAGTACAATGTGAAAAACATTCAGTAAAAACATAAATGACTGAAAGACTGTCATAGTATTTTGAATAATCCAGAGGTTATGAATAAGGCTTAAGGAGACATATGCCTAGGTTCAAATATCAGCTCTGCCACTTACTACCTGTGTGACCTCAGGAAAGTTCCTTAGCTTTTCTGAGTCTCAGTTTCTTCACATATAAAACAAGGTTAATAATAGCATCCACACACAGCTGTTGTGAAAATTAAGGGAGATAATCTATTAGCACAATGGCTCATAATATGTACTCAAAAAAATATTAGCTGTGATGAGATTATATCATTACAGTTATTAACTACTCTTATCCCACCATTCACCATAATTCCTCCTGTCCTTGTCCTAAGTGATTTGGAAAACTCTCCAAATCTGAGGGTTTAGTGAACCTCTTCTTTTTTGGAGAAATGTATCTGCTACATAAATAGTCATCCAAATCCCATTAACTCTAGGTAATTTTATTTAATAATCATATTTTAAAAGTTGGACACATAAATAAGTGGCAAAGCAATTTTGATTAAATCCTGTTTTCTCAATGGCTATTTGGAATACATCATTCATATGCAAGCCCCAAGAATATTGAATAACAGATAAAATAAATAATGATCATAATGCAAACCACATTCTGATTCCCACTTCCCTGCAAGTATGACTCCGTGTAAGAACTGTAAGAGCCAAAAAGTAACATGCTTATTAACTGTGGGTTACTCAGCTATATACATAGAGCTTAGCAGATCATGTGAATGTTTCCACATTCTCAGTTAAGCTAATGGTTCCTTAGAGCCCAGTTCTTATAACCCCTTAAGAATTTCAAGATTTGCCTGAAAAAATATATCGTATTTCCATGACTATGACTGAACACAAATTTGGAAAGCTCACTGAAAGCAAACCATTCTGGAGGAAAGGAAATGGTCATTGTTTTCAAAGAAAGGCAAGACGCTCCTGCACACAGGAAATCAAGCTGGTCTTAGGAGCTTGATCTCATCTCCCTCTACACAAACCTGTGTGTGTATACTGTGTGGATAGACCCTACCCTTCTCCTCACATATAGGAACATGGTGGGAAATGAGAATAAGATCATTTACCATTTGAGGTAAAAGACATTTTATTCAAAACTGCCATATCAATGCAACTAGAGAAATATGTTCTCTCCTTTTTTCACATTTCATTTCATTTTCAAGTATTCAGGGATTTAGATGGACTTGTAATAGGCAAGTTATAAGCCTCTGGGAAAACCTGTCAAAAGACCCAGATCTAAAATGTTGTTTCCTAGATACACAGTGTTTTCTGCAGGAGGGCTTAGTGAATTTTACACAAAAAAGGTTGCTGCATTCCATCTTTCCCTCATAAACAAAAATAATTATACTAACAGTTTTATTTTAATTTTGTTGTTGTTGTTGTCTAATTCTTGGGAGCAAAATGTTGTCATGAGGCAAGTCTGAGATTGGGGTGTAAAAATCCTGGTTTTAGTCCCAACTGGTTACTTTGACCAGCGGTAGACAAGGTGAGGAGACCCAAATCTGCCCAGCCATTGCAGAGGACTGGTGTCCCACCAATGGAGCCAAGAGCTACTATGCTTGTTAAGCAGTAACAACCAATATAAGGTCTTTGAAAAAAAAAAACTGTATTTAAAATCCATTTTGAATGGCTTTACTTCAATGGTCAAACTTGCAGGAGAGTAGGGCAGGCATAGTGTTTTGATGGAGCCTCACTGCAGCGCGGTTCACACACTCCACACGGAAAGTCCTTTAATGGCACAACCTTCTTGGAATAGAGTCCCAAAGGGTTGAGCTCATATTAAAATCTCTCAGATGAGAAGAATTACAGCAAGGTTACAATATAATTAACCTGAGTTATCTTGCTGATATATATTCTGACACTTCAGACTATACTCATGCTGTGATTTTTAAAATTAGCAAAAAGGAAGTTTTCATATCCATTCAAACTAAAAGAATAAAAAGAGTCTTTGCATAAAAAGAAAGAGATGGTCAATTCTTTCAATTATTTTTTAATGTTATTCTTATAACGGTGTTTTGGGTTTTTTTAATGGCTGCTCTGTATGGCAAAGCCTTATTCCGTCCACTTCCTAGAATCTGCAGAAAAGTCTGTGTGATTCTTTTTTAAAGATCATGGCGATTCCCTTCACTGCTTCGAGAAAGAGAAAAAAAAAAAGCAAAATCAGGGATATTATCCTGTGTTTATAACAAGTCTATTACCATAGTAACAATTGTGATGTCACAAACCCTACACCAAGGGCCAAATTCTGTCTCTGAGAAGGGAAGGACAGCTTAGCTTCAGAAAGCAGATGAAATTGGATGCAAACATGTGCGGCCAAAAGACAGTCAATGCTTGTGGTAATGGTCTAAGCACAGGGAGTTTCCCTGCTCTGAAGAAAGGGAGGGCAGAAACAGAAAAGCTACACCCACACTTCTGTATGCAGCTGTGCAAGAGGAGAGTGGAAATCCAAGAGAGTGTGGTATCATCATGTTCCCAATCGCGAGTATTCTACTGGGCCCACTGCCTGCCAGACATGGATGGGGCTCAGTGTAAGCCCGCCCGAGCACATAAAACTCACTCTGAAAACAGTGTCTGACAAACTAGAGCCTCTGGTACCTCAATGAAGAAGCAGCTTGCCTTATGATGGCAATCACTTGCAAACCAAACTGGGGTTTTACCCCTACTATGTCATTCCAGTTCATAGAACCACGGATTCTCAGGGTTAGAGAACTCATCAAGTCTCCCAAAAGACTCTAGAAAATAACCTTCTGCAGGAATAAGTTGCATCCCTTGTCACTGGAGAATGCGAAATAGCAAATTATTAGGTATTCTTATTCTGATAAAGTCTTGGGAAGTTTTGTACAAATATGATGAAAACACAACTTTATATTAAAAAGAATATTGAATTAGGAGAAGACCTTAGTACTAGTCTTGGCCGAAGTACTCAGAAACCACAACCTTGGAAAGCCATTTAATCTATTTGAGCTTCAGGTCTTTATTTAATAATATCGAACATGCTAATTCCCAGGGTTATTGTAAAGATCAAATTAAATAAAATACTGAGTGTGAATGAGTTTCACCAACTATAAAGGATTTAATACAAACACAGGTATTATTATTAGCATTTTCACATAGCCAGTTTACAGTACAACAGTAATTTGAACACTAATAGTTATTTGCTTTCCAAGAATCCAAAGCATACATATGATCCTCGTCTATCCTATCCCAAGAGGTGAACACTTGCATGATACAGTCAACTCGAAATTATTTGGGGGCTGATTATTGAGGGGCCTTTTGCTTCTAGCCATTTCTATCATTTATTAGTTGCCCTCAAGAATGCCATGTTAACCTACATATGGCTAGAAAACTGACAGCAAGTGTGCCTCAACTCTATTACCTTGAATAATAACTAGTAAGAGTTTTAGCAAAAGGAAGAATTGAAATGATTAACTAGACAGAAGTTTTGAGATAACTGGTGGACTTTACTTATCCATGGATAATTACCCACATCACTGTCTGGGAGGCTATGGCCAAGGTCCGACAGGTTGGGACTAATTCAGACAAATTATAAGCATTTTCTCGGTGAACAACAAAGTAGGTGTACTGTCTTACGTATGTGCAATAAAAATTTGAATAGCAGTCATTCATTCAGTGATAAAGTATCTACTATGTGCCAGAACTCACCACATACCCTGAAAACTCTCAAATTTTCCTGCCCTTGTTACTGTCCTTCGTGATAGTCCACAAAGCACCTTGACAGACAGAGGCTCACAGCCTGACTCTCAGAAACTCTATTCACCTTTCAGTTATCATGAAACTTTTGCCAATTTTACCCTAATGCAATGGTTAGCAAGTTATGGTCCCTAGGCCAAACCCTGCTTGCTGCCTTTTTTGTAAATAAAGTTTTATTGGAACACGGCCATGCCCACTTGTTTATGTATTTTGTATGGCTGTTTTCCTGCTACCACAGCAGAGTTCAGTAGTTGTAATAGAGACAGCAGGGCTCCAAAGCCTAAAATACTACCTGGCCCTTTACAGGAAAAGTTTGCTGATCCCTGAACTATAAAATATGACAAAATCAAAATTCATGTCTCCTATAAAAATTTCTTATTAGGAACTAATAGAGTAAGCTCCTTGAAAGCATAGAACCTTTCTATATCTTTGTTTTGTTATATAGATGCCTTGGGTAGGATCAAGTTAAGGTTTACAGCAGATACAGAAAATTAAACACATCCTTCCCTACATTTTGTTTTGGAGTTAACATGGAAGACAGCATAAAACCACTGGTGTTTGGTTACTCTGGCTTCTAATTCCTCAGAGTTCCTATGTCTAAAACTTCCAAGGCTTAATTTTTGGCCTCCATCCCTTTGCATATTTATTTCCTGATCTGATGTGGAATTAGAATTAAATAGAAGCTGTGTGCTTGAATTCCACGTGGCTTGCTCCGCAGGAAACTCCAAGGCAGGTTTTTTGGCATGCCAAACTCATGTTAGCTTCAGCTATGCTAATTTCCAAAGCTGTTTGCTTTGCTCAAATAAATCTTAGAGGGGAATTTGCATTTGGGTGCACACCTTTTTATGCACAAATTATGTGCATGGTAACTCTAGGGCAGATTAAGGACTGAAAAAAAGAAAAACGTATAGTGTTTACTGAATGTCTTTTGTATGGCAGGCACCATGCTAGGTAGTTTTACAGACATTTTTTCATCTCATGGACACAACGATCCCCTGAGGTAGAACTGTGATGCCCATTTTTACGCAGAGTAAAACTGAGGAGAAGAGAGCTTACGCAATTTGTCCACATTCATAGAGCTGGTAAGTGACCAAGCTTAGATTTGAGCCTAAGCTATCTGAATCTGAAGGCTGTGTTCTTTTTACTTAGTCACACTGACTTAAAGACACCCTCATCATCATCACCACTCACCTAAGCTACTAGACAAACATTCTAACGTAAACCCTACATTTACAAAATCAGTCACCCCTCTTCTCTCCAGTTGGCCTATGTAAAATAGGTCTATGTAAAATATCCCTTGGGAGATAAATTTAGGCCCCTATGCATCACAAAACAATCAAAGAAGAATGGGGCATAAAAAAGGCAAACTTTATATGATACAGAAGCTATGTTAGTAATTAGTCGACAGACACAATTACAAGTGATTTTAACAGGTAAACGGATTTCAGTATGAAAGGATACTTTTACTGCTAAAATGTAGTAGGCCAAACGAGAAAATGTGCCCATACCATAAAAGATATGTTAGTAACACTTAGAATATGGTATAAATATGTCTATAACATGAGCCCAGGGATTTATATCTAATATCTTCACAATTTAAGGAAACATAAGAAAACACCTACCTTCCCTAAAAAAAAGGTCATTAGCTTTAGTAAGTTATAATAAGTAATGCTGTCAAAACTCAGTATTCATCATTATTCAATTCAATATACAGAAAAATGACCCGTGTAGCAATTAAGCATTCTAACATAATTCCAACATTTTAAAACAACCCAGATCCAATATTACTGAACTTCTTTCTCTGTGTAGAACATATCTGGAACCTAGCCTACAATATCACATCATGCTCAGCCCACTGCCATCAAGCTTAATACACTGCCATCTAATTCTCTGGAAATATAAAAGAACTGATAACTTTTTCAGGCAAGTGAAATTCAGATCTCCATTTTTTTAAAAAAAGCCTCGAAAGCTTTCCAGGAATTAGAAAGAACTCTATGGCAGAGATAGGTAATCTAGGTTGTTTCTTAAGTGGATTTAGAAGAAGGTACATTGAAGAACAAATCTGCCACACATCCTTTACCAAACTGCCCCTTCTTTTAGAAATGAGATCAGGTCCTCATGACAGCACCACTCAGATCAACCATGCTTACTTTTCTTCTTGCTAACCAGGTAGTACATATCTTATATTTTTAATTATTTCACCCTTTTTATTTTAAACAGATGATTTCAGATGAGGAAAATGACTTTTTTATAGCCAGTGATAGAAAAAGATTATTGTCAGTTAAAGTTTACAGCCTAAGCAGTAGATTGGGGAATTTGCTTAATACTGTGACACTCCTTTAAAAAATACATGCACTAACATTTCTCATCTACAAAGTTTCTAAAATAGTCTTTTCCAAAATTTACTTGAGCTTAATAATTATTCAAAAGATAGTTAAAACAACTTTCTATGAATCATTATTGTTGGAAACCCCAGTAGTGCCTTACCTGCTGGTGGCTTTATGAAAGGTGGTGGAATTAAAGGTACAATAATGGGCACATTGCCATGATCCTTTGACCCTGCAGGTGAGTCACTGAGTCCATTTCCTGTGGCAAGCCCTGAATAGCCTGTGCTTATATTGTATGGTGAAATAACACTGTCCTCAGGTAATTTTGGTTTTGGCAAAGAATTTTCTGTAAAAGAAAAAAATCACACTCAGTATGACAAAAGGACTTATTTTCCTTATGACCCCATTTTCTCAAGTAAAATGGCTATGTAACATAAATCTTTCCTTGCAAATCTTTAAACACTTTACCAGAACTTCACAGATCATCCTGAACCTTTTGAGGTTTCTTACCATAAATTTCCAATAGGCTCCTTTATAATTTGCTCCACTGTGATAGCTAACATCCCAATTGTATCATGATGATAAATTTTAGCATTATAAAAGCCCATAGACAATTGAGAAGCAATTAACCTTTTCCACGTACAGAGTGATATACACCAGGCGTCACTCTGTGGCTACACTAAGGGGAAAGCTTAAAAAGCACCCCCCCACACACACCCAGCACTGCAACTAGGACCCATTGTATTATAAATTTGGGTCATAAAATCAGCAAAAGAACCAATAAGACAGAAACAAAGGATCAGAAAGAAAACTGTTGTTTCATGGAGTAGACCCATTAAATTAACCTATTAATATCCATTAAAAATTAACAAAAAAGAAAATAAAGAAAATTCACAATACGTGAACTTTGTGTATTTTATCCTTGTATATCAATCATTAAAAAAAACTCAACCACAGAAAACAACTTTTTTCCTCTAGTAGCATATCCTGGCACTCATGTTCCCCAGAGGCAAAGATTATTACCTAGACCAAGTATTATTTGAGCTATTAGTTTATAGAATATAAATTCATAACTTGCATTTTTCATTAACAGTGAAATTGATGATACTATCTCTGTAACATGATGTGTACCGTTTCATAGCAAGCTAACATAAAATTTGTCACGTACGTTCAATTCCACATGCCTGCAGGACAGTTCATTTACATTTCGTGGCTTGGCATATAAGAAGGAAAAGCGCTATCTTAGAGAGACTGGAAATAAAATGCATGAACAGGTAGTTTACGCCAATAGATTTTGAATGCAATGCAAATACTGATCAAATTGCCAATAATGACACACCATTAGTTTTACCCACATTTTATTAAAGTTCCCCAAATAGGTTGCTTCTTCACATACTCTTCTTCTTTTCTTGGACAATCAAACTCGTTTCAAATTTAGGTTCATAAATTCAGTATCCACACCAACGCCCACCAATGGTTCTAAGCTCCCCTCATGAGATATCCCGCACTGCTACCACTGGTAGAATCAGTGTTAATTCAACTCTTCCTCTAATTTCCACTCTTTAGCTGGGCTTTAACAAAACTTCTTAGAGAAATATATAGGATCCAATCATCCACTACTTTCTTACCCCTCTGCTTACCCTATCCAAGGGTGTGGGGATGGGGGAAGGGTAAGAACTTCAAACACAAAACAGAAATAAGACTTTCCTTTAAAATTCCCACCATAAAAAGAGGGGAAGGGAGAATTACCAAGATAACTATGATTCTCTCTTGCAGTCTCAAAATCTAAACCTAACATTTCACTTAACAGAAAGCACCAGTCCCCAAAAATTGATATACCAAAAGGCTAAGGAAATTAGAGAAGAAGCTAGCAAACATTGTCCCTTTCTATAAATTTGTGGGCAGGTCTACAGCATTTAAAGTCCTAGCCCTTGTCTAGCTAGTTCTCCCATTGCTGGAAGATTAAGCTGTGTTTATTTTTATTTTATGTTATGCTCTTATATTCTGTGGAATTCTGCTTGTGGGAAAGCACTACTGAGGATGTAAATCAACCATTAGCATAATCAACAAAATGAGTCCCAAAGCAACTCAATTCTGGCAGGCTGAGATAGTTAATCCTTCTTGGCATGAACAAAGGGACGTTAAATGTCATTACCTTTGAGAACAGAAATGTGCTGCCGGCTCTCTCCATCTGTAGGGTAGCTCCTGAATTCAATATCTTCACCATCTTTTAATTCAACCTTATCATAGCCATACCAGCCAAGGAGTTCATTCATGGTGTTTTCTGCAAAGTTCTGAAAGAGAAGCATAGGCTACTTATTAACATAATCAATAACTATTTGAAAAGAATGCATAAATCAAATTCTATATGCACTATCCATTTACTGCCAGCCCTACCCACCCCCCACCCCCGAGAGTCATGTTCAATTTTCAAATCACATTCAAAACTTGTACAGCATTTAAATCTCAGGATGACGTATCCAATGATGATAGGCCTTCAAACATTTGCAATTTAAAGATAATAAGAAAAAAAGTATTTGTCAGTTTTGCTTACGAACAGAAAATCAATTTTAGCGTATTCTACAAAGTCTACCTCACACTAATACAAAAATATTGAAAGCACAAAAACACCTAAGAAAAGATTTTGAAAATAAAAACAATTAATTGACCCTTTTGTGGCTCAGATTAATTTATATTAGAATTGCTTTCTGAGTCAGATGCTGTTTCTTAACATGAACCTCATCTCAGATAAAGCAAAATCTCAGCAAAGCAATTATTTGTCAACCACTACCACACAGAAAGCTGAATAGCTACAAGGGTCTCCCTTTTTGATTTTCTCTTTTGCAAGAGTATTCTTTAAAAATCAATAAATAATTTGCTTTACAAATTTCTCCATGAAAAAAAAAAAAATTTCTCCATGAAATCAAAAGTCCCTATGTTGTTTTCTGACATGTAACATAAAAGTACCAAATAAGTTTAAAGTTACTAGCCAGCCCAGATTTTGGATAATGCATGAAAACACTTTATGAACTATAAATCATTGGATAAATATAACGTATTGTTGTTGTTATTACAGATATAAAACTGTGAAAATAAGGACATGGTTGGACAGATTTAAAGCCTTATATCAAGCGACTATTTTTTATGAATTTATCGACTGCTAGATCTGGAAGCAAGATGTGAGAGTGTTTATTAATGATCTTAATGCTTGCATGTGCCTTAAAGCATCTTTCTCTGAGAAACAGAGAAGAGAGTGGTGGTTAACAAGAGTGGGGGGGCGGGGGGAATGGGAAGACATTGGTCAAAGAGTACAAACTTCCAGTTATAAGATTAACAATTCAGTGGCCTAATTTACAGCGTGGTGATTATAGATAATAATAGTGTACCACATACTTGAATGTTGCTAAGAGAGTAGATCTTACATGCTCTCACCACAAAAAAGAAATGGCATAGTCAACTTGTGATGCGATGGAGATAGTTGCTAATGCTATGATGGTAATAATTTTGCAACCTATAAACATATCAAATCAACATGTTGTACACCTTAAACTTACACAATGTTATATGTAAATAATATCTCAATAAAGCGGGGGGGGGACTAAATAAAAAGAAGGGACCTACACTACAGACTAAGAGCTTAATAAATGTTTAATTATTTTTTTAAAAGCATCTCTATCTGGCAAGGCAGTCTGAGACTCCTAGACTGAGCTAGAAAAACTATATATTAACCTCTCTGGCTCAAAGAATCTTTTCTCATTTTCCCTGGAAGTTATATTTCTGAATTACACTGGGATGTATAATTTATATACATGAAACAAAGCACCTAGGTTAAACCGGAGTGCTCACAGCCTCAACATGTGAATTCCATGTTCTCTTAAATTTCACAACTTCAGATTTCAGCAGGGGTTGCATTAAAAAATATATAGATATATATTACACTATTGACTCCACAAAAACAAATCTGTCATTTCAAACCACCCACAGGATGCTGCATTTTTTGCTTTAGTGCCCACTTAAGTTTAGAGCTCCAACTGGCTTTGTGATGCTATAGTGCACAAGTAATTTTTTAAAATCTAACCAGATTGATTCAGTGTTAATCATCCGTAAGGCCAATAGCCAGTCATATCAAGTTTTAGTGAGGCATTTATTCTCTCTGATGGCTGGTCATATCTACATTAAATAGACACTCTTTTCATGAACGCACAAATATGATATGATCAATATATATAATAAGCTCAGCAACTTCTGGAATACCACTGAGGAGATCTCAGCTAAATGCTGCTCTACTCAATCAAAAGAGATCCCTTTAATGAGGCATCAGTGTCCCCTAACACTCAATTTCTTTTCACTGAGCTGAGTGAGTGCCTGGAATGGAGAATGAAAGCCCCTAAGCACACAAATAGAGGTCCTCCATCAGTGGTCTGGCAGCAGAAATCTCCAAAGATAAGGATTATACCTTGCATCAAACAAACAAACAAACAAAAAATTCAAAGTGTTAAAAGCCAAGTTTAAGCCATCCTATTGGTTTGTGTGCTGTTAGCCCAGATCTCTAAGAGAATGGCGCCAACAAGAGAGAAAATCTGCATAGTAACTTCTGGCCACATCCAATTTTCTAGACCATTTGTATCTGGGTGCCTGTCTCTCCAGTTGTGTCTAACCTCTGAAGTAACCTCTGAAGAAAGGCTACAGATGCATAATTCATGGAGCAACCTCCCAGCCAAAGATATAGATTTGTTTGTTTTAGTCTAGCTGCAAATCCATTCGGCCTTTCAGAACCAATCCCAGGAATGGAATCCAGAAGTTTCACACATTTGAATAAAAATTGAAACTTCAACTGGATTATTAACACCAAATTCATATTATTTGGGCACCTTAACTGCATCACTTAGTTTATGGTTTATGCTGAAAACGCAGACACTTCATGGAACAATCAATATGAACTTGATCTATTCCATGATTTTCGAGTCACTATAAATGTCAGTGAAAATAAACTCTGAAATATTCCCTTTCTTGTCATTGAAAATAAAATAAAATCCTTAATGTTTTGATATATGACTGCAAAAGTAGAAAACAAAAGATTTATAAAGCCTCAAGCCATAAATCGCAAACCTTTCATCAAAGGATGAACAAGTTGAAAGAAACAGAAAATGAACAACGAAGTTTCTTATAGTGTTAGTAAAAGAGACTATTACCTCTGACTTACACGCTATTGGATTAAGAAATCAAAGAATGCCAAGGCATAAATAATTTAAACTTTTCAATTTTTAGGTAGAATTAGATGCTAGATATCCCATGGACTGATTACAGTGTGAAACCAAAGGAAATGAAATACATTTTTGCAGTTATCATCCAAGAAACAGGACATATTCTAGGATAAATGAATTTAATGTTTATGGCCCATAAGGATTTTAAGTTCTTCTGGTAGAGTAGTCAAACAGATAGTTTTTTCAACATTTTTAGTATTGTCATCCTTTAAAAAAGTTTTCCATTAAAAGAATTATTTCTTTCCTATATAAATTTCTTCTGTAAGTCACATTTTTTTAAAGGTTAAAATGCAAAGAGATTCCGAGGTAAGAGTGCTCAATAATAAAATAAGCTACTGTACTAAGAGAGGTTGTAAAACTTGCTTTCCCCACAAATCTTCACCCAGCATTTGTCCTGAAACCTTAGGACAGGAAACTGAAGTAGAGAGTCTCTTAAAGTCCCTCCAAACTCTAAGATTTTGTGAAACCAACGAACTTCTACTAATACAAGAAATAAAATACCTTTTGCAAAGAAATATCATAATTATAGTGATCGCACATCATAAATTTTACTAAACAGCCACTATTTCAAATATTTTATCATTGCTCCCATAAACCATCAGAATGTGCCAGAAATTTTAATATTCTGGCATCTGAATCACATTTTGCAGACTGCCTCTCGCCCTTGGAAGTGGCACAAAAATCCTCTCTCATACCATGTGGTCCAATTTGGGTTTGGAAAATAGGTCACTATAATTATAATGATAATGTCTAACACTCTTATAGCACTCGACAGTGTTTCCATATCCTTTAACTCTTGTTTCTTTCAATAACCCTATGAATTAGATATTTGATTTCCACAATAAACTTTTGGTGAACCTTTGTAACATCCTCATTTTACATAAGAAATTAGAGCATCCAGAAGGTAAATGATAGGCATGAGAGATCACCCAGTAAAGTCAGAACAAAAATACAGATTTTCTGACTCCTACATCAGGCAACTTTATATTATAAATTCTGTAAGGTCCAAGGTGTTGGCAATTCCAAAGAAGCTATCTCCTTGGACCAATCAAAGAGTTGCAAAGAAATCATACCACAGGATGCCAACATCATACGTAAAGAGCTGTCCAAATGTCAAGGTTCAATATAAACAATTTTTAATTTAACGTTTTTCCCAGGTAAACAGAGTTGTCTTCGAGGCACTTTGAAAATAGCAATTATTACAAATTCTCAAAACACCTCTGAAATGCAAGTACTTCAAGGTCTTCAAAAAGGACTAATGATTTTATTTTGAAAACAGCAAACAGATTTTAAACTATAGATAGGTTATCACTGATTTCTTTCATCTCAGGCCTTGCATAACTGCATATCAAAGTGTTTTCAACTTTGTATCCTACCCAAGAGCAGAAAGTTTTCAAAGAGCTCCCAACCATTCAGTGAAATGTGGGAAAAGCCATGTCCTCCTCCCCACAAACATAATTCACATTTTCACTCCAACTCCCAGTTCTAGCGAAATATGTCATCTATCCCAGATACACTCTAAGTTACTTGAGGAAGAAATCTTTTATTTCATTTTATGTCTCATCTAGCACAATATCTAGCATTCAAAATATACTTAAGAAATGTGTGAATTCATTTGACTATATTCACAAATATCAAAAAAAGTATAAACCCAGAGAAATGATCAAACAAAATTTATGAAAACTGATTTAAAAAATAAATATATGCACATTAAATTATAATATCCAGCATTAATGAGCACTCTCATAGTATTGGGAATTTAAGTTGATACAACTCTTAGAAAAGGCAACTTGACTATGTATTAAAAGCTTTAAAAATGTATATACTCCTTAATTCAGTAATATTATTTCTAGACATTATAGAAACTATTCTAAGGAAATAGTGCAAAAATATGCATGTTCAGGAATACTTATCTCTGTTATTTTCTTAGAAACAAACTGTGTCAATAAAAATTTGGTTAATTTACAGCTTTATCATGGAATGACTAACATGGAACACTATTTTGCCACTAAAATATATGCTGTTGATAAATTTTTTCTGCCATAAAAGCTAGTAACCATATATTAAGTTTTAAAAGGAAAGTTAGTATACGATAAGACCATCTTTATTTTTTATTTTATTTTTTAAAAACTTCATTTTCATAGAACACATTTCCACATTAGATTCCCACACGATTTTTGGTTTTGTTTTTGTTTTTGTTTTAAAAAACTATATATCATACATAGAAAAGGGCATGAAAAGACATACATCAAAATGTTGACAGTAATGTGGGTGGGGAAATTATAGGCTTTTTCTTTTTGCTTATCTGTATTGCTTATTCTACTATTTCTGTCATGTTCATATATTATCTTTGCAAAAACAAAAAAGTTTTGATTAAAAATTAATTAACACATAGTCTTCTCCTAGACAATCATATGAGCCACATTCATAGTCCTAATGACAATAAAAAAGATCTGTCAGTTACTTTGCTTAACTTCAAAACATTCTGACACCCATTATCCAAGAATGTGAAGAATATGATAAATACTTTCAGAGGAAAAGGAAACCCCCAATCCTGAACAATTTACAAGGCAGGGGAAAAAATGCTAATATCTTTGCTGGTTAAGGTTATGAATAATAGAACGATTGTTATTTTTGGAAAATATTTTCTCTCTCTTTTCACCTCCATGTGTTCTAAGTTCTAAGAAGTAAATTTCTATTAAGTATCATTGGACTCACTCATTGAGATTTTAAAAAGGAGTTAGGGGAGGAATCTGCAAAACTGAGGCAGTTTCTTTTGTAGAGAGTAGGCATTGAACTTGATTAGAAGTCAGTTTCTAACTCTATCCCCAGGTCTGGCCTGAGGCTGAGTCTAAATTATCTCTCTTAACACAGACCCAGTGGATGGGTTTTATTTTATGGTTCTGCCAAGAAGAAGGTGAGGTAAAATGTAAATAGTGCAAAGGAAACATTAGAAGAGTCCTTTACAGATTAAAAAGTATATTCACAATCCCACTGGATCAGATGCTATTCGAAGGACAAGCTACCCGCCACAGATGACCCATTAGAAAGTAATCCATATGCATCAATTAATAAGAGCAGCCAGATACACATTCTTGGTATCAGTGGACTCACTCATTGAGATTTTAAAAAGGAGTTGGGGGAGGATTGAATCCTGCTGTTTTTATGATCCTGCTGTTTTTACCTGAACTACATACAGCTTTTTAGCTTGAAATCCTTTGAAGATGGCTACTGCGCTCGATTTAGGTCATTTTGCAACACTGTTCTCAACCACAACACAATGATCATAATGCAATTCTATAAGCAGAGGATACATTATAATACTAAAATCCAACTCTGGCCTATAGCAGATCTGAGGAGAAAGTCTTGTCCTCCTGTTGATATATTCTGAATTGGATGGCTGTATAACTGGCACATGAAACCAAAATTGTGTGCTCCCACATATAAAAATCTATGTTGTTTTATTGTCTTTTGACACAGAGCACGTTTTAATCTGTGGCCAGGACACTAAATACCCAAAAAAGGTCACACGAATGCTGTGAAATTGTGGCTATCAGCCCTCAGGCTAACAATGTGGCAGGAACGGCAGGTGTGCAGCTGTGTGCAGCTGTATCCTTTCACAGCTGCAGAACTGCCCTAAAAATCGCCAAGACTTGTTACATTGTTTTCCTGTCCATGCCAAGCCACTGGCCTTACAGCAGGACATAGTTCCACAGCCTTTTGGTTATATAAGAGATATTAACACCCATCAGTCTATAGATCTTAAACTATACATTCAACAAATCTCGCTCACCGCATGCTGTCACATCTGTTTACATGTCTGAATTGGCACCATCAAAAACAAAGCACTCCATTTTTTTTTTTCATTCTATCCTATCCCTCTTCTTTTAAGAAAATACTCAATAATCTTATTAGCTTGGGAGTGCAAGTGTAGCTTCTCATTCCTTAAGAGGAAGTTTTAGACCTCAGAGATTTTTTAATGACCCACCTTCTACTACTTCTAATAATTTTTTTAAAAAAATAAGTATAAAGACTCTTAAAAAGAACACTTCCTTAGAAGATATAAAAAGTCTGGGCACCCTAACAAGACACTAAATTTCCCTGGAACTCTCCTTTTTCAGTCACTTGCACTCACTGATATTTATGCTTTTTGAGGCCCTGTTTTTGACTTTCCTTTAAAAACTCTGTTGCCTCTTGGTTTCTATGAGTCTGTCTTTCACACAAGGAGAGTAGGGCTTGGCTTCTCAGAGCAGTGCTTGGCAAGCACAGAGGCAGGAAACGCAGAAGGGAATGAGTCTGTCAGACTCATTTTCTTCTAGTTCAAATGTTTATTTCAGATTTGGGAGGAAGTGGAGTGGTTCCTTTCCATTTCCTTGTTTCTGGAACCTGCGAGTTGTATAAGGCTTAGAGAATCTCGCTCTACCGCACATCATACTCACAGGTTCACAGATGGAGAAAGAGACTTTTTTCAGAAAAACTCTGGTTTGAATCAAGCAGAATTCATCGCTCTCCATGCCCTTCCAGGATCAACTCTTATGGGTTTAGACGGGAGCTTTGAACAGGACGACTGAAAGCAATGCAGAGAACAAGGCTGGTAGGCTCAGGAACACACTACCAAGGGGCAAGGGCCATGTCTGGACTGACATTTGTTCCCAGTCCTGCCACGTGGCACACCGGAGGCCACTGCTCAGCTGGAAAGGTCTGACATAATTTGTGAATGCCACAGTGAGATCTGGTCCTGAGCCTACTTTCTAGGAGACTTACCGTGTCTAACACCAGGATGGAGTTTCAGCAACAAAACTTAAAATATCTATTTTAGTAATGAGCTGATTTCAACCTTAAACATGCTGACTTTTCTAATCCATACTCTGATCTCTCTCTTTAAGCCAAGCTTTTTATCTCGCTGCACTCACCAGCTCAGCTCTGCAACTTGTTTTATTGTCTATGCAATTGACACAGGTCATTTTTAATGCCAAATGCAGACCATCAGAAACCAAACTAGAAAATCTTGCGGTGCGTTTACTACTAAACTCTAACAGATGTGCCTGAATCTAACTGTAGGCATCAGACTGAAGCATAATTTTAGGTACAAATTACTTACTAAGAATATTTACAGACAGAAAATTTCTTCAGCAAAGGGGACCCTAAGACATTTAACATAGATTACTTCGTAGTTTAACAATTGATAAAGAAGCCAAATATTGTAAATGTATTAATTATGGTTTGTTTAGGAAACTTTCCAGGCCAGAGAACTTGATCTAATCACGCTGGTTTTGTCAACGAGCTTTAAAAGATAAAAACCCTATTCATTATCTCCACTCACAGTGTAGATTTTTCTAGCTGCATTACTGTTTAGTAACCACTAATGACATTCACTAAGATCTATGTGCACTATATTTACACTTACGCATCTATTTATACTCATACATCTAATAGTACAAACTAGTTTTTATATTATATCTATCATGTTCTGAATGAACTACTAAAACAAATGAACCCTTCCATATATCGTAATTGCCTCCCAACATCCATTTATTATGATACATGTAAGGTAACAGTATATTTACATTAGATACAATCACAATATTCACTTTAGAAACCAAAAGTAGTCAAAATAGAAATTGCATTTTAAAAAATTCCCTCTTTTGGTTGCTAATTAAATAAGGCATACTGATTGTAAGTACAGTGAAGTAATGAGTTGTTTTAATCAAGGAAAAAAACCCAAGATGAAGGGAGGAAAAAGAAAGGAAAAGATAAAAGAAACATTGTAAAGGTCTTAATGAGACAAACATTTCTACTTGAAGATATTTTCACTGAAGTACACTCGAAGCAAGTATGCCAAGTCATGTACTTTTCACACACAAAATTATATTGTATCAAATTTAAATTTGTTACAACTGCCATGTACATTAAACCAGTGATAACGAAAATGTAACTCAATATCTGATCTAGTGAAACAGCAACCAACATTAGCTCCCAGCCACATGAAGACAATCTCCAATGCCATTACTGGTGTCAGCTAAACTTCAGCCAGTTTGTCCTCTCCAGCCATTTTTAAATAAATATGTGACTATCTCAATTAGGAAACGAAGGAAGTCCCTATGAGGAGGAAATTTTGTTGCTCATTCTCAGTGCCCTGCATTTGCTGTACTTAAAATAGACACTTGTACCAATGTCCTTTCTATTACCCGAAGGGGAAAAAAAATCACATACACACCAGTCCTTTTTCTTTCAGCTCGCAGAGAAGCAACTTGATCCGACCAGTGTTGAAACCTGAGTAGGTCACTGTACACCATGATAAAATTCCCTAATCCCTGAGCCAAATCTCCCTAAGGGGGGCCTCCTCCTGATCCTCCACTTCTCAGGCTGACTTTTCCATTCGCTCTCTCCTCTTCCACCCCCCTCCCTTCATTTCCCCTACCTTCAAGCCTTGATATGTGATCCGTGGTGGGGGCTCAGGTTTCCGTTTTTACAGCTTAGGCCGTGCTAGCTGTATACATTCCTTTCTTTCTGCCGGGCAGTGATTACTTACCAGGGCTTAGTTTACACTGGTCCAGATGAAAGCCGTTCAGATGAAGGCAAACACAGCCAGGCAGCTCCACGGCACCGATATGAAGCTGCACAAGGCCACATTGTGTTCTCAGTGACATTTTGTTGCACATATTTTTATACAGGGCAACCAACTTGTTATGTTACTCTACACTTTAGATGGAGTGGTAATAATACCATGAGGTTCGGGGAGGGGTTTTATTGATGTGGTTATTAATATTAAAAGCAGGAAAGCTTTAATAAGCTTGAAATAATCCTTCTACCTTTTGTCTACAAGAAATAACTTTTATAAAGAAAATGATTAGTGCTATTATATAAAAGGGATGCCTACTAAACAATTGCACTAGAAATGGGATTTCATGATTCACTGGCATCATGAGCATTGACATGACTGAAGATTTCATCCAGGGGTCTCTTATACATTGTTCCAAACCAGAGAGAAAATGTGGATGCTACAAGCAATTGCTTTCTTTGCTGGCTAAAACTTCTTATTTAATGCTACTATGCATTAAAACGATAAGGATTAAAACTTCAAATAGGTGGTGATTTAGAAGAAAAATATAACATTGTCGGGAAATTCTGTGCATGAAGGTTAATTCCATACTTAGTCCCGCAGCACTGCCTAAAAATTGTGTAATTTTTCCTTTCACACAATGTTGTTTTTGTTTCTTCCTCACCAGTTCAGACAAACATCTGTTATACTGTAGAAGGACAACTATCTCCCAAACCACGGAGTGCGCCCGCAGCCAAAGTCAACAACGCGAGCCCCAAGCATCCAGCACAGTCAGCCTTTATATCCAGTCGGGATAACATTTCACATGTTTTGATTAAAATTAGCTAATTTGTAATTCTAGAACCTATGAAACTTAAAAGCTGCCATCCATATAGATCACATTAGGCAGTGTTTTAAAGGGCCAGTGCACACTGTGATTTCCTGGTGGCTTCGCCTTTTTCCTCTTCCTCCACCCACAATTTAAAATGAATGGAAAAGTAATCTAGAAATGCAGGACAAGAGGGAAGGGCAAGTGAGGAAGAATGGTTATGGTAGACTGTTTGAATCCCACCCCCTTCAGAAAACAATTCTTACTGGTCTTTTTTATTTAAAACAAAAACAAAAACAAAAAACAACAAAAAACTGTCTATCATTGGAGTCAATGGGGGTTTCTATCACAAGGAATGGAACTGACTTCCGAGGCAAATCTTCCTTAACTCTCAGGACTGATGTTACACCTCATGCTTCCAAGCTCTAAGTTCCTCACCCAGACATAAAAACCCTAATTCCAAAATTTAGATTGTCTGGAAATTTCCTGGAGGTACACATATAAGCCCCTTTCTAAGCATGGGCTTCATACGAGGCACTCTCACTGAATATGCTTGTTCCAATCAAGAAAACATCAAAATGCAATAAATCTGACTTAGTTGCGTGTCATTTTCATCCAATTTGTCTTTTAAATACAAACTTAAGTCAACTGGCAGTGCTAAGAATTCTATGCAGAAGATGGGGAGTACACCAGGACGGCCACAGAATGAAAACTAAAGACCTCCAAAATCTGCTACTTGTTTGTAACGCACAGAAAGGAAAACACATAAATAATATATTTTTTAAAAATCGAGAGAGACTCGTGAAATCAACACAGAATAAAATCCTAGCTGGACAAAAGCTGCAACTTCATGGAAAAGACGGGGCGAGGGGGGCGGGAGAGACGAGGGTGGTCAGGAGCTGAGTGGTGCTCTTGTGCAATCGCTCCAACGTGAACAGCTGGAGCGCCAGGCTGCTGCGCTCGCCACCTCTGGCGCACCGCTGGCCTGGCGGGGAGCCCGGCCTCGCCGAGAGGACTCCGGGGTTGGCCTTTCCAAACAATGGGCAGGCGCTCTGAGAAGGCCGCCCCTCACACAGCTATCTTTCAGCGAGGCTTGCCTGGGTCTGCTTAACTGGGAAGTGAAGCATGCAAAAGCGAGCGGGAGGCGGCGGCGGCCGAGTGAGAGGAGCCAGCAGGGTCCAGAGAGGCGAGTCCGCCGTCAAAACGGTACCCAGCCCCGAGCCGCTCGGGCCGTGACTCGCCCCGACACTGACAGCCTCTTTACACCGTCACAGCTGGCTACTTGGGAGGAAGCGGGATCGAGAGGCGGAAAGATGAGCCAGCAAGAGGGGTGGAATCGAGCGCTCCTGGGGTGCCTCGCCCTGCAGCTCCTAACTTTGGAGGGACCGAAGGACGGTTCCCGAACAAGCGGAAAAAAACTACACCGCAGACTAGTAAAGCCTCTTCACCATGCCCAGCCGCCACTCGGGCTCCCGGTCCCCTCACCCTGAAACGCGCCTGTGCCAACCTGGGGTTTATAAGGTTAAATAGCGTGTGGTTTCCCGGTCTCCCCCCGCCCGCCCCCCCCAATCGAATCGGAGGTAGGCAAATCCCGGGGATGCAGGCATTGGCCTCCGTTTTGCACCTGGAGGAGGAGCTGAGGCATTCGGGGCATCCTACAGAAACTGACGAGCGCTCCCCGGAACCCCCAAATCCATACAACCGCCCAAAGGTAGCGGGCGGAAGAAAGAGCTCTGTCTCTCCAGCCCCGAAGTCCAAAAATACCTTCATTTCCTCATTGATCTCCCTTTTCACTGGGTGAGCCGGTTTCCTGCTCCTTTTATTTTCCGGAGGTCTCCCTTCTTTCTCCATTTCTGCCATGTTTTTGTGTCTGGTTTCTGCGGAGATGAAATGGCTGCTGCCGCCGCCGGCGGTGGTGGTGGTGGTGGTAGTGGTGGTGGTGGTGGAGGTGGTGCTGATGGTGGCAGTGCTGGCGGAGGTAGCGGTGCTGGCGGGGCTGGG
>NW_006494612.1:3771715-3788436 GCF_000325575.1 Pteropus alecto | reverse complement strand
GCGCCTGCTCTCCCGGAGCTGTGCTCGGTGCCTCTGCGCTCAAGCGCCCCCTCTTTGGCCCTTTGGGTCCATGCCTAGGGCCAGACGTGGATTGCGTTTGCCCCTCTTTCGGCTGAGGCATTGGCACGAACAGTTTGATGGGGCTTCCGTGAAACACGCTGCTCTGAACGCTCATACACGCTGCGGGAGGACACACAGACGTTCCCGGCTTCGCTTTCTCGCGCCGCGACACTTCGTAATTACCTGACAATGCGATATGGGGGTGTCCATTGTTCCCCTGCTTGTTATTGTGGAGTGTTTCTTATGACAGTGGTGGAACTTAAAATTACATATTTTTTAACTTACAAAAATAGAATGAATTCTGTGTGGGGATATGAGTTAGTTTTCCATTAAAATCTCAGCTTGGCCTGTCAAACGAAGCTCATTCTGGATATTACATTGCCTAATTTGCATTTTAGCGTTGTTTTGTTTCTTAAACGTCAAATTAGAGATATTTGGGAGCCTATTCCGGAGGGTTGATAACTCTACCTTGGATATTTTGCATTTTAGCATTATTTCGTTTTATAAACGCCAAATTACAAATACTTGGGAACGTACCCAAGAGAGCTGAGCAATTTCTCTCGCCTCTTCTATTCCTTATCTGGAGGAAGCGAGGGGAAGCTGCACTTCGCTCCTCGAGGCTCGGTGGATCCCAGGAGAGCCAGGAGGAAGCCAGAGTGAGCCACTGAACCAGGCTCCGCTCCTGCAGGGGGTCGGCGCGAAACTCTTGCCTCGAGAAATGTCAGAAAACCTGGGGCAGTTATCTGGGACGCCGAAAAGTCAAGAGAGGAGGATTGATGAGGCTTTAGGGAGCGCTCTGCGTACAGGCATTTACTATTCGAGATTTTTCTAGTAGCTTCTGGGAGGATACCCAGGTGTACACAGGTTTTGAGCCCCAGCCTTCTGGCCAGGTCTCGAAGCCAGCTGTTGCCCACAGCAGACCTAAGATGACCCACGCAGCAACGATGCCGGAAGGAGCACAAACCTGCTTGCGCTAACACTCCCCGGTTCCTGGGCATTACTGAGTGTGTGAGAGTGGGTGTATTTCTCAGTGAGAAATACCATCCTAATGCTCTTGCCAGGAGAGAGAGAAGAGGGAGTTTGGGGGAGTTTTCAGTTTGAATATCATCTAAAACATCTGATAAATAATATGTGGGTGGGAATTTGTTTTCTGTGTTTTGTCCTCTTGGTCTTTAATGAGAAGTAGTGAGAAAACTTTTTTTTGACTTTTGAATATTCTAGAACTGTAACATATGTTGTAAAGTGCACACAAAGAGAAGCTTTTTGTCTTTGGGGAAACATATTTAAGTCCCCTCTGTTTCCTTTGGTGCCAGAACCATTACAATTGATTCACTGTTGTTCAGCTGATATCAAATAACAAGTTATATACCCCAAGTCCTAAGATACAGTTTCACAAGAATAAAATAAACAGAAAAGGTGAACTGTAGCCCAGAATTATATTTGGAGGCAGCTATACTTCCTTTAAAGAAAAGTATTTACTCTACGATGGTTCAGGCATTTAATAAAAATAATGATATTAATCAGCCACCTATTTCTTCACAGGCACATGTCCTCCAGAAAACTAAGTTGAGAACGTTGTATTAGAATCCACAATGCATACTTTCAGCGATAGAATGAAAGCTCATAGAGTATGTGTGAGGAAACTTAGTCTAGAATTAACTTCAGAACTAATGGTTGTTACACCTTGTTAATGACAAAGGTGTAAGTTTCTTTACGTATACTGTAGATGAAGACAATTATAATGAGAGTTGTTGCTTTATGAATTTGGACATACCATGAGGCCAATAATGTTCCCTGGATAACTTCATACAGTCTATAAGAGTATAACCCTATGTAGATAGGAACAATCTCATACATTTCTCAGAAGAGCCACTCTTTTGCTACTATGACTTACCCTTATGCTCCCCAACCAGCAGTGCGCAAGCAAGTGCACATGCACGCGTGTGCACGCACACGCACACACACACACACACAGACACACACACACACAGCTCTGGACATAGAAAAAGTCTTCAATTTTCCCTTTACTATCCTACCACTCACCAAGATAGGTACAGGACTGACCTTTCATACATTCCTCAGGTATATTTTTATGACTTCATTTACTATTTAAGGTTACTCTTGAAATTCATTCTAGCCTGATTTACCTGGAAAATACATCGGAGAGGGGATGGGAAGTTTCCACGGTGATCTGCCTTTGGCCTTCAACCTCTAAATCTGTTTCTTTGTTACCTCCAAGAACATTTAACTCAGAGGCCCTGTCCTCATGCCTTGTAAGGAATTAATAAGTATTTGTTGATTGATTAATATAACATAGTAACAAACCTACAGAGACTTTCCTATATATTGTTTGAAATCAATGCTCATCTTGAACAAGCTTTGAAGTCTAATCAAATATAGGGCTAAAATATGCAGAATAATTACTATGCTGAAAACATAAGAATTATCTCATTTAATATTCACAAAATTCTATGAGGCAGCTTCTACTGTTATCCCCATTTCACAGATGAGGCAACTAAGACTTACACAAGCTAAGTTATTAAGTCACAAGCTGGTATAAGTATTAGGATTTGAACATATAACTTCTGTCACTCTAGATTTGGGGTTATGGACACTTTGCTAATGTGCTTTAATGAATTTTTTTAACAATTTGTATTTTATCTAATTTAAACCCACGTTTTTCACTTTTTGACATCTCTGAGACTGTGATGTATCTCATAATGAGTTCTTACAATTACGACAGCTTTTTTCCCCTCAGTGATATATAAAATAATAGCACATTTTCCAGTCAGTGGTATATTTGGTTATGTTGGGTTTCGCTGCAATAGCAAATCATCAGAAAATCTCTGGGACTCAGAACAACAAAGGTTTATAGTCCTTGCTCACACAAAGTCTGCTGAAGTTATGTGTGATTCTCCAGAGCAACTATCCTCCATGCGATGGCTTGGCATTGCATCTCCATACCAGCATTTGCTTCCACAGTTGCTACTACAGGGAAGATGGAACCCTGGAGGATCTCGCAACTAAATGCTCCAGCCTGGCTGAAATATATGTCACTTCTGCATCCAATCGATTGACTAGAATTAGTCATATGGCTCTGCCCAACCGCTAGGGAAGCTGGGAAGTTTACTCCTCCCATGTTTCCCAAAGGAGAAGAGAACTGAATATGGGTAAGCAGTTAACATTTGTACCACAAAGCCATCTTGATTCAATGAAATATGGTCATCAGGATCACTTATTGTAAAAATCAGGGATCTATTTTATTTAAAACCAGTGAGCAGCAATTGGCCTGGGATTTGTTGTATTCCACCTGAAACATACTTTCAAAGTTCATGCTCGTGTCTAATTTCAAAACACGAAATTCAGAATCAGTTTCAAAAAGAACATTATGAAACAGTATAACTATACTGCTGTAGTTTTAACCAGGTCTTTGGAAGCGCCTGAAATCGTACGCACAAAAAATTTATATACCAACAGCATTTTTTCTAGGGAATGGGTTCATATCTATCATCAGATTCTCAATTGGGATTCATAATTTATTCATTTATTTATTCAACAAACATGTATTGAGGTCACATTATATTCCAGGCACTGTTCTGGGTACGTGAGATCCAACAGCGAACATAACAGACAAGTTCCCAAATATCACAAAGTTTATAGTCTGCAGAGGGGACAATAAATAAGCAAACTAGTTACAAGGAAGGTCATTCTAGGTACAAAGAGGTGACATGAAAGAACAATATGGTAGAAACTGGCAAAGGGTGGGTATAAGGATTAGGGGTCTACTAAAATGATAATGAAAGACCTTTATGTGGAGAAATTTTACCTGAAACAGGAAAGATGAGAAGGAACTGCCTATGCAGAGATCTTAGAACTCTGGAGAAAAGTATTCTGGTAAAGGAACTGAAGAATGGATGCGCTCAGTATGTTTGAGAAATTGAAAGGTAGCTGGAGTATAAAGAATAAGGAGGGGAGTGGTAGGAGAAATAGTGAAGGAGGAATGCAAAGGCCAGATTATATGGGGCCTGTGGGCCATGGTAAGGGATCAGAATTTTAAGAGAAATGTGGACAAATGTACAGTGTAAAGAAACCTTCCTTTGCATGAGAAAGCCTAAGTTTCTTTCTGGCTTCACTATTTGTATGTGTGGATCATCTGGTCATCATTAGCTCTGCTATTAAACACTGAGTTAACCCAGCTAGGCACATCCCTGAGTGATTATTCCATTCTTTCTTTGCCCCCTTTGCCATGGTGTCAAGGTGAAGACCACAACCTTCCCAGAAGAATAGAGGCCTTCCTTCAGCTATAAGGATATAAGAAGCTCCCCAATTAGTCATGTCAAACAGACTCAAGTTTTTTTGCAAAAGAATAAGGGGCTTCATCTTTTCATGAGGTCTTACACAAGTCATTTTACTTTAGTCTTCATTTATGAAAAGAGAATAGTAAGTTACATTTCGGAGTGTTGTGTTAAGACCATATAATGTCCATTAAGGTGAACTAAATATAAAACTACAAATGTCTATATGCAAATGTGTATTATCTGGTCTTCTGAGGATCATTATTGCTTTACAATAGCCTGACTTTATATTGCCGACCTTAAAAATAAAAGTTACTTTATCAGCAAACATGGGTTTATTCAGGAATAGCAGAGAATTGCAATTCAGGACATGCAAGCTATGGTGAAACCATAGGCAAGTACACAGAACAAAGGAGAAGAACTTCCTTTTATAGAGGAAAGGAGAAAGTGGGAGGAGCTGCTTATCAACAAAGAGTCCATTGGAGAAATCTGAGAATTGGAAGTGTAGTGGCTTTTCATTGGCTGGGTTGTGACAGTCTCTTATTGACTGTCGGGGAAGGAGAAAACTTTCCTCCTACCACGGTAGTAGAGTAGAAAACATCTTGTTGCAGATGCAAGGCACACCTCTTCCTATTTGGGAAAACGGACGATGAGTGGTAGGGCATGAGAGGTCCCCCTACAGGCCCTCCCATCTCCAGTCTTGGTCGAGGTCTCCTTTACTGAGTTTCACAATAATACAGATGTGTGTCAACTTGAGGAAAGCTGATACATGAGGAATAACAACCTACATAATAAAAATGCTCTTCATTTTCAAAATAATGTACACCAGGATTCCTTTTAATAGTGATTTGCTAGAATGTGATATAATTTATAAAAATGAGATTGTCATATACACATTCAAAAACATTTCAGCTGTAGCCATTGAAGCAAGCATACTGATACCTGTAAATTTAAGGAAAGGTCAATTTGAGTTCTAATTTTTAATTCTTATCCATTGAAGCACCGATCAAACCTCAGTATTTATTTATCTCAAGCACCTCTATGCTCAAAAACTAAAAGTTAAGCTCAACTATCAATGTGTATGTTGAAATATAACAGTTTTAGGTGTAGAAATCCTGTGGAAATAAATGAAGACCACCCAAATAAGAACAAACAAAGGCTTTTTTAGAGAGAGGAAGTCAGCCACCATCACTTGCATTTGGCAAAGACTCAAAGGCGAGCATGAGAGTAGAAAAGCTTTATAGTGAAAAAAAATGAAAAGGCTTCAGGTGTACTCTAATGGGAGGTTGTTGGCATGGAGAAGCTGAAGGAAGGCCAACCAGAACATGGGCTGACTAGAAGCAGGGCATCATGTGTGATCAGTTTGGGGAGCATATTTGGCTTTCTCTAGTTGGTCCTGAGTTGGAAGGTGGTGGTGGTGAGGAACTGAAAAGCTGGCAGTCATTGACCAGTCCTAACCATTCTGGAAGATTGTGGTATAGAAGGTGGTTTGACTTCTCTGGTTTGTTGCTGCAGAAGTAATGGGTCAGAGTTCTGTTGTCTTATATGATCTGGCCATTGTCTATTTGTACAGTTTGTCTCTCAATGAGAAATTAATTTAGGTCGGACAACTGAGAAGAAACTAAATTGAGATGTAAGGCAGCTTCTATTTGTGGTCAGGTAATATTTTGATGTATTAAGAAGTGTTTTGTTTCGTTATGCTTGCTAATTCCTTTCTATCTCATGCACTCATTCATTCAAACTAGACTTTAGAATCCATTGCTGCAGGGTAAGAATATTATAAAAGAAATTCACAGAAAAATATGAATCATCCATGACTTTTGAGATTTAAAGTGAACTTGTGAAATTCAAGGCAGGAAAAGTAGTTTGAGAGAAAGCTCTTTTTGAGTTTCAAAAGTCTAGATTTTGAGTATCAAGACCTGATGACCTGAAAGATTTAGATTATAAAGTTTATGTTGTAAAAGGCAGATTAGGGAAAAAATGGTAAGCCAAAGGATGTTTTCCCAATCCAGAAAAAGATCATAATTCTGTGTGGTTGGGAGAAAGAAGGAGCAAAGGAGCTTAGACGATGGAGAAGCTTCACTGTAGATTCCTAACCAGAACAACTGGAACATTTTCTATGTTTGAGGGAATCTGAAGGCAGTGGGCAGAGAGCAGAGGTGACTCCTGCTTCCCTTCTAAGATGGAGCCTGGAACAGCCCTGAGCCTTATAGGACAAAATAGCCCAGCACTGCGCATGCAAGCACAGCGGTATGAAGTGGGGGCAGGTACAGCGGTATGAAGGAGCCTGGGCGGACGGTCCTGAGGTGTCCATAAATACTCTCCACTCACCATAATGTGTGTGTGCTTCACGTGTGGCTAAGAGTGGAGCAAGCATGGCTCTGAGACTGCAAAATTGGAGTAGTCCCACACCCAAAACGTTTGATTAGCAACTTCACAAAGACTTCCATCTCAAAGGATCCTAGCTGGAGAGGCGACTCTGGCTGAGGAGTAAATGCCACCTACCCACCCACCCGCCCACCTGCCATGTAGATGCCAGCTGAGTGAGAATAGTGTAGGGAGTGGGCATAAGAGAGGACCAGATCAACTGAGATGTGGTTTCATTTCCACTGCCCGGTATAGTAGTCTTGTAAAACAGATTGAGTTCAGTTATAAAGAATAAAGAACATTGTAGCAAATACCTGAGATTTTTACACAGATACTTATAGCTCACACATATATTTACCCTATACCTCAAATTTGCTTTTAAGCAATTAAAAAATGGAGTTTTCTAACTTCTAAAGTAAATTTGAGGCATTATGTGCCTAATTATCTAATATTTAAATAGTAGTTCTCAAAGGAAACTAGTTTGGGGTAGTTATGGCCTTACTATCTTAATAAGACCAACTTAAACACAGAACGTTTTCAGCAATTAGTCAAAATTTTGGTAAATATAAAATTTACCTTACCATCTGAGTTATCTTGAATTGTCATTGCCTTCCTTGATGATATCTATTGATGAAATCGGAACTCTTTCTTTGATTTATATATATACTAATATAGACTTACAATAATATATTTCCTTCAGATAAATAATCAAGTGCCATTAAAATTATTAGAACTCCAAGAATTCTATGTTGAGCAATATCATCGACTATTATGTATTGAATGCCTGCTATAAGCCAAGTGTTTTACACATTATGCCTTTTATTTCTCACAACTTAGGAGGGTGAGGCTAAGCGCAGGGTCACACTAGGAAGTGGCCAATTCAGGATAAAAATCCTCACTCCGCCAACTTCCAGACAGGTGAGGTATGCCTTCATCTACATGTGGCTGTTATGGATATTAAAATAGCCATAACAAAATGCTCAACATTTCAAATGTAACATACTACATTTTAATATTCTCAAAGCAAATATGGTATTCAGTAAATGCTCACAGAGAATTGATATCTATGTTTTGACCCACCTCCTTTGAGAAACATTACTTGTAGTAAGAATCATTTTTCTTTCACAGAAAATTTGTCTCCAATGTGCTGTTGGGCCATACGTTGTCTCTTTATTACATCCCAGAGGGAGAAAGTTAAGTGGAAAAGATTCTGCAGTTTAACTATGAGAGGACATTATACATTTCAGTAGAAGAAAAAAATTCATCAAAAGGTAAGTAGATAAATTAAGAATTCTATAATAAGTCTTGGGATATAGGCTGTGTATTTCTTTGCTTGTTTTTTAATTTCATTCAAGCTACTAAATTTGTATACCAGATGCTGAAGAAAGACTCTTGCGACGACTCAGTTTTACCCTTTCCATCTGAAGTCAGTCGGTCTTTGGTGCAGCTTATCTCCTTTTGAGGGCCTGGAATTGAGGGAGAGCTGGCAAGGACAGAAGGAAGAGAAAAGATCCAGGTACAGTGACTGGAAGCTGCACCACCCAAGAAAGTCTCAGGATACACAACAGGGGAAGGCACTGAAGTCCTAAGCTGGAAAACAAAGCAAAACAAAACAAAGGCCCAGCATGGGAAAAGATGAAATGCAATACTGAACACAGAGTACATACTGAGGCATCTTTTTATATGGTGAATGGTAGAGTTTTGTGGCCTGAATTCATAGACAATAACATAGAATTTAATAATACAAAAGCTACTATTTATTGAATGCTTCTTGGACCAGGGACCATGCTAAGTACTTTACAGAGATTGTTTTACTCAGTCCTCATACAACCATTGGTTTTGGTCTCATTTCACAGATGAGGAAATGGAGGGTTGAAAAGATTAAGCATTCACCCAGTAAGTAGGCCAGCAGTCTGACTCCAGAGTCTAGAACACTCTCTGCCACCTTATAGTGCCAATGTATTGGTGAGGGTTCTTATTCGCAAGCAACAAAAACGAACTCTAAAGGAGAAAAATGCTGGAGGAAAGAGGCCTCATAGATCCGAAGAGACTGAGAGAACAGCCTTGGAAAACAGGCAGGGATCCAAGGCTTCAAGGGGCCAGACCACAGGAAGACTATGCAAGATGCCGCCATCTCTGCTTCTGCTGCGCCACCGCTGGACATCATGCTGACCTCATCAGCTGCCCCAGATGCTCTTCCTTCATCTCTGGGTGCACAGGCCTGGGTGGGAGGGTTCACTGCCAGGTGTTGGGGACCCTACTCCACATTCCAGGATGTGGGGAGAGTGAGAGTCAAACTGTTTGGAAAACATGCTCCTACATCCCAAGATCACACTCAGTGATGTAAGGACAGATGGATTTGGACAGGCAAAAGAATGTACAATGCCCTCCCAGATTACCTACTGTAGCCACTTTGTAGCAAATCATTCCATTAGGAAAGTAAATGTAGGTCTGTTAAAATAATTTTGAAAGGTCAGGCAAGGTGGATTTGTGCAAATATTAAATAATGCAGATCAAAACCTGATTGGCCTAGAAATTCATCCTAATAGTGTTATTTGCAATCTCTAAATGCAAACTTTGAAAAGACAAATTTGGTGACCCATATGCTAAACATTAATTAATTAGAATGTTTAGGGAATGGAATGTTCTTATTAACTTAAATTTCTAACTAAATGTGATTAAGGCTTTTAAAAAATCCATAAACCTTTATATTTCAGATCTTGTCACTAGAATTCTTAATAAAATATTTGGCTTGTGAAGGCTTTGAAAAGCCTCAGAATTATTAATGCCAGAATTATTAATGTAGTTGTGAAGTATAATGGGTATAGACTGCTGAATGTGTGCAGATTCCTAGGGTATGTGTTCCATGTACATTTCATTAACTGACTTCTGACATAATTTTGCCTTTTATTTTCTCCATTACATAAAAATTGGGTAATGAGGAGGAAATAAACTCTTTCCATGCGGATGTTGTATTTGCAGCCCACTAAAGCGAAGCACACTGCTAGGCACTGTAAACATGAGCATAAATAATAAAGGCATTTTAAAAGTGAGGCAGGAATTGAGATAATGGAATGACTAAATCTGAATGAGGGATAGAGGCAGCATCCATCTGAGCTGGGCTTAAGGATGATGAGGAGGATATTGTCAGATGAGGGTGGGAGAAGAAGGAGCACCGTAGACAGAAAGAACAATCTGAAGCAAGGGGCCAAGATGTGAAAGTACAAATAGAGTTAAGAGAAGAGAGAATGAGTTGATGGGCCTAGGGTGAGTGTGTTAAAGGGGGCTATGAGGTTATTCCAAAGGTAGGATAAGACTCATTGCCAGTGGTCTCAAACACCATCCTAAAGGAGCGTGGGCTTTTTCTGGGAGTTCTAGGAAGCCACTGAGTCTTTTTTAAGATGGAGGCAGTAAGATCATCAATGTGGAAAAGGAAGACCACTTTGATAACAGGTGAAAGGCAGAAGAGACCAGAGGTAGGAAGTTAGATAAGAGATGTTTGCAATAGTCTAAGCGGTAATAAATGATGACTTAGATTAGTGCAGTAGCGATTGGGAGAAATTCTTTCTCTCTAAGATTTACCTTAGTGACAGGATACATAGGAATTGATATCTGATTAAACGTGATGGAGGTAGGGGGTTATGTGAAAAAATGAATGTTTGGATAATAGGGCCCATTGCCTAGTAAACATCTCCTTTTACAAAAACAAGAACAATAATCATTGCATTTCTAATTAGTTCATTGAATAATTGGAGCAGTAGATTCCAGTTTTGATAGATTATCTCTCCATCCTAGACCTAGTAAAGTAGATTGTCTGGAAGTGAAGACCAGTAATCTATATTTTTAAAGCTCACCAAATACTCTGATGATCTGTCAATTTGAGAAAGCACTGCAGCTGAAAATGTGAAAAGGAAGTGATACCCAGTAACATTAGATTCAGCAATATTTATCTTCTCAAGTCTTGTCAAATCCTTCTCTCCCTCTGAAACATATCCTGAATCTCACTACTTCTAATTCCACTGCACCCAACCTAATCTTAGGCCCATTTATTGATTGCCAAAACTAAGTAATTGCCACCTACCTGAGCTCCATGCTTCTACTCTCACCCCTGTGCAATCCATTCTCTACAAAGTGACCAAATCAATTCTTTAAAAATGTAAAACAGACTTTGCACACTCTTGCTTAAAGTGTTCCAGTGAATTCCTGTCATACTGTGGTGGTTTAAAGCCTGATTCCCCTTCCCTTGATTATGAGCTATACTTAGTGATTCACTTCTAAGAAATAGAATGTGACCAAACTGATGGTGTGTGATGTCCAAGATTAGAACATAAAAGACATTGTGGTTTCCTTCGTGCTCTTTTTTCTTGGATCACTTGGTTGGGGGAAGCCAGCTACTAGGTCATGACGACTTTCAAGCAGCTCTATGGAGAGGTCTGTATGGCAAAGAACTGAAATTCCCTGCCAATAGCCAGCAAGGAACTGAGACCTTTTGCCAATAGCCATGGGAATGAACCATCTTGTCAGGAGAGACTCTAGCCTCAGTAAAGCCTTCAGATGACTGTAGCCATAGTCAATGTCTTGACTCCAATTACCTGAGTATTCCTGAACCAGAACGACCTAGCTATGCGGCTCCCAAATTCCTGACCCTCAGAAACTCTGAGGTAATAAATGTTGGCTTTAAGCACCTTCATTTGGGGGGAAATCTATAAAGCAACAATAGATAAGTAATACACATACTTATAATATAATACAAACTCTTTGTCATGGCCAGCAATACCCTACATACTCAGTATTCTGCCTATATTAATAACTTTATTTATCACTCATTTTGTGGAAAAGACTATTAGTTATCATTAACAACTATCTGTCTCCTCTTTGTTTAGAAAGTCACCAAAGTTTATCCAGCTACATGAATTCAAACTAATGACCTTACTTCCTAGCCTCTTTCACAGCTAAATATGGTTATATGACAAATTCTGACCAATAGGATATGAGCAGAATGATGTGTATAACTTCCAGTATGTCCTTTAAATGGAAAGAATATGTCTTCTCTTTTCCTTCCCCCTCATTCTTGCTGACTGGAATATCAGTATGGTGATAAAAAGATGGAAGCTGGACCAGCCATCTCAAGCAACAAGATGGAAGTCGTATGGTGACCATGGCAAAACAACAAGATAGAAAGGACTCAGATCCCTGATACCATTGAAACAGGGCTGTCTCTCTTGTCTTTTACATGAGCAAGACATAGGGCTCTATTTTGTTTAAGTCATTGTATTTTTGGGTCTCTATTACAACAGCCCATCTACACCTTAGCTAACACTCGGCAACTTATTCACCACATCCAACTCGTTCACCACGTTGGTCGTCTTTCTTCTCTTCTGCTACCCTGAAGTCTTTGTCTTTGCTATTCTCTCCTCTTGAAATGCTTTTCCCCTAGGTCTCTTCATGGCTGACTCCTTGCTATCAGATTTCGCTGTGCCACCTAAAATACTCTCCCCTCAGTTATTCTATATTACTTAATCATGAAGAGTTCTATTCCTTTTTTTAAAACCATTTTTGTGGTTTATTGGCTGTCTGCTTTGCTATACAGTGATGAGTTCTATTCTTCATGACACTCATCAGCACCTAAAATTTTCTCATTTATGTTTATTGTCTGTCACTCTCCACTGGAATAAAATCTCCATAAGATCAAGAACTTTGCCTTATTTCTTGCTGAATCTCCAGTGCCCAGAAAGTGCTTCTACATAGGTACTCTCTTAGTATCCATTGTGTGAGTAAATAAACAAATGAATTAATAATGATACCAAGAACCTACTCCTTAGGTCACTTTTCATAATTCAGCCTCGTTTATCTGCTGAAATTAGGATAAATTAGGTAACAATAATGACTTAGGATTAACAAAAGAGTGTCAAAGAGTCTCTTTTACCTCCATTATTAACTGCTCTGATTTAATGAGGAAAAAGAAACATGGAAATGAATTTCAACTTTGGGCATTTAAAACCTAACTAAAAGAAATTTTTTTAAAGCTCATGAAAATATTATGCCTAAAGAACAGATTCTCTTAAATCTTAATGTAGATTATTGCATTACACTGACTCTAAGATGCCAACTATTATAAGACATGCCATTGTTTTTTGTACCCTGAAAAAAGAAAAAATGCTGCTGTTTTATATTGTGTTATTGTTCCCAATTTCTGCTCCTACTGCCTCTATCCAGGCTCATGGTGGGTGGAGCAACATCTCTCCACTCCATTGTCAAGTTGGCCACATGACTTGCTTTGGCCAATTGAATGTGAGCGGACATGCAAAGGCCATATCCAGGCAGCTTTAAATGTGCTTGTGAGGTTAAATTAAGCTTTTGCTCCTTCCTTACATCATGAGATGGTGGTAGAATAGTCTTGGATTGTGCCTTGTTCTTCCTCCTGGATTCTAAAACATGTGTAGCTGTGTAGAGATAAGCCAAGCCCAGTTAAATCAACCATAGCAAAGGCCAGTGGAGCCATCTTATATCATGTGAACAAGAAATAGTGTCACTGAGATATTGATAATAACAACAACAGCCATGACAAACTACATGCCACCAATTAATTTCAGAGATATTAAAATGTAAACAGAAGCATGTCTTAGAATAAGTAAAATACGGCATGTATTATATACGTTATATATCAGCACAAGATATATAGCAGGTGCTCGATAAATGTTTGTTGACTTGACATTATGTACATTATAATGTGGAGTCCATATTTTTAATGAGAGTCTTCTTGATAAATATATTTTTTAAGAATACCATATGTAACAGTATAATCTCAGGTATTAACTGTAATGGAAACTAAACTTTATATAACAAGCAAAGTTCAAAACTAAGAAAAAGATAAGCTGTGACTTTTCATTATCTCTCGTCTGTCTCCACCTCTCTATTACCTCAAATAAATTTTTTTGACTTATACCCCAAAGTACTTCGTCTTCTATCTGTCCCCTTTCATAGCCCATACAGCTAGATATTAGTCTATTATTTGGGGGGATCACCAGAGCAAAAATGGAGTTCAGTAGCCACTGGCATAAACATAAGACAAAATATTTGGATGCATGCTTATGTAACAAGTTTTTCACATATACTCCCAAACTGGATAAGAGGCTGAATAGGCAAAGGAGGGAAGGGAGTAGAACCACATATGCCACAAGCAGTATTAGAGAGATGTCAGCATTTGCCAGATGAAGTACCATTTATTTTCAATACCAGGGGCAGTGTGGAAGACATCTTGGAGCATTGCTCACTGTATTTGGTCTAACACTAAATTATAAATTAATCGTAATATATAACTTGGATATATTTACCCAGAAAAAAAATAGTAAAAATAGTGATGACAATGATGATGCCCGTGATGATGATGGTAATAATAACAATGTAATAGTAAATGTTAATTGAGCAGAGCTCTGAGTATATGCCTAGCACTAAGCTAAATGATTTACATAAATTATTTTATTTGCTCTTCACAATAATATTATGTGTTAGCTATTCCTGAAATAATGCTTTGTAACAAGCCACCCAAAAGCCCAATAACATACAGCAATAGGCATATTATCTTTCTCATCAGTCTGCAGGCCAACTGTGGTTTGGGTGATCTAGGCTGAGCTCTGCTGCATGGCTGTGATTTAGGCTGTGAATGGGGAGACTTGGCTCCAGGGTGTGTGTTGGGTTCTGATACGCTCCATGTCTTGTCATTCTGAGAGGAACACTACCTGGGGCGTTTTCTTCACATGGTAATGGGAGCAGTGCAAGACGGCAAGTGAAAACATGATGCTAGGCTTGGAACTAGCACAGTCACGTCTATCCACCTTCCATGACCAAGACCAATATTGATAGGAAGGAAAAAGATACTCTACCTCAAGGGAAATGGGACTGAATATTGACTGAACTATAATCAAATATATTATATAATAAGGTAGGTATATAGGTATATTATACCCATTTTACAAGTGAATAAAGACATATCTGCCCAAAGACATACAGCTAGGACATAATGAAGCCAAGATGTGAATCCAACCTGTCTGATTTCAGAGCCTAGGATCTTATCTACCACTCTATGTAGTTTTAACAAGCAAGACACCAGAAGGCATTACAAAAAGAAATATAGAAGCAGTGGTAATTTTGAAATAATAATTGGGATCTGAGGAAAAGAAGAATGATGTAAGATAAAAGACTCTATTTTGAGATCCTAATCAATAAAGATGATTTTCTCATTAGTTTTCATATTTGCAGGAGCTTCTATTGTAAGAATCCAAAGAAGGATGTGGGTTTATTTATTTTTAGATTCCCTCCACCATACAAATGTTAACATTTTATATAACTAAATACTACTTTTGTTACTTATTTCCTATCCACCTACTTTGAAACAAGGGAAATCTCATTTATTCTGGTAATTGTGAGTAATCTATAAAGTAAATTATGAGTAACACTATAAAGTGTCTCCTTGTAAAAACACTTGGGGGCTTCAGTGAGAATCATATAAAACTATACTAAAAACAATGAAATCCGGTAAAAACATTATATTCAAGCCTTAAGAGGCTTACAAACAGTCCTGCATAGAAAGAAAAAAACGAAGGCACGATTGTAAATATGAGAACCAAGTTTCGAATGTCACAAACAAATCCTTTGATACTATTTTTAAGAAAGAGAAGAGAGGATCTGACATAGATGAGAGGCAGGAGGGAGTTCTACATCTATGGGATTTCAAGATTGAGATCTTGACCAGTTCGTGCAGCTTCAGTGTCTTGGAATGCCCACAGACAAGCTGTTTTTGAACTCCATAAGCTTTCTATAGAACAAATACTTTAGAAGAATTATTTATCTTCTTTCTACAGTAGCAAAAGAATCTAATGTCATGAAATAGAACCCTAGATCAGTGCTACAAGTAAAACCCAAACCTACAGTAAAACTCCTATTTCTCACTCTAGCTTTCTCTATTATCATATGATTTCAATTTCAAATTGCAACCATGATCATTCATTTCCCTTTAGTATAAGTCTAAAGCTAAAACATCTTCCAAAATATGAAACTAAATAATTATAACTTAAACTACCCACTTTTACCTTGTTTGGATCTTGATTTAAAGAAATCAACTATATAAAGTCATTTTGGAGACAATTTGAATATTAAGAATGTTGGTAATTTTATTAGGTGCAATTGGATCACGGTTACTTTTTATTAAAAAAATAAGTCATTATTTCCCATAAATAAATTTTGAAATATTTACAAGCAAAGTATTAAGATATCTGGAATTTGCTTTGAAATACTCTAATATTTTTAGGAAGAGGAGTGCAAAACGTCGATAATTGCCAAAATTGGATAATAAGTACATAGAAGCTTATTATTTTTTCCACTTTCATATAAAGTTTAAAAACTATAATAAAAAGGGAAAAGGAAAACAAAATTTAAAAACACCACAACAACAAAAAAAAACAACTGTAAGAGAAATCTAATTCAGAAGATGTCTTCAACAGTGAACGGATTTCTTTCTAAAATGAAATAAGTTCTAAGCCATTTAACTTGCAACGTCCTTAAAAAAAAAAATCACCATAATATTCACAAGCAACAGAGCATTTCAATTGTCTTTTTATGTATATACATGTTTACACTATGTGGGTAAACTATGATTTCTTCTGGAATTAAAAACAGCTATTCTCTTAGAAGTATAAGAAGCAAACATACTTTATCTTTTTTTATTTATTTGAAGTTAGGAAGAACTACATTTGAGTAGTGAAGAATGAAGGGGGTTCGCGTTGTAAGCCAGGCGCTGATCTAAGTACTTTATGTTTATGAACTCAAGCTAATATTCAAAATTACCTATTGATATAGGTATTGTTGTTCTTGCCATATTACAGCTAAGAAAATCTAAATGCTGAGAGCAAATTACATAATTTGTTCAATGTTGCACTATTGGTTAATAGCAAAGCTGAGTATTAAATGCAGAGCCTCCGACTCCTAGGTCTGATCCCTTAA
>NW_006494612.1:3769862-3771640 GCF_000325575.1 Pteropus alecto | reverse complement strand
GACTTTGAGGAGCCAGTTTCTTTCATTCTTAGAAAAATAAAGCAACTCTTTGACATCAGCATATCCCTTTTATTTTGTCATACACTTCAAACCAATCACTCCCAACATAGTCATACCAACCCTATAATATCCAAACATATATATTACAGATGTTTGTTTATGACATGATTTCAAAGAACAGAAAACATTACAGCAAGCTCTACCAATTGATTTAAACCAGGATAATTTTGAGAAACAGCTCTGACACTATAATAGTTGACAACCACATCTCTCTGATGTGGTCAGCTGTCAGCTTCTCGGAAATGACCTTACATGATTTTTCCTAATCACCTGATCGTCTCAGATGGTCTTTTGCAAATTCTTTTCAGCCCAGCAAGTTGATATTACTCCTTCCTTATTCCAAAGTTAATAATGGAATCTCTTTCTCTCTCATTTCAGATATATTATCTTTATTTGAGAAAAAAAATAGTTTTTAAAGGTCTCTTAATCTATGGGCCACATCATAACAAACTTTGAATATGCTGACTTTAATTTGGGGGACTTTTAATAGCTATTTCTAAAAAGAAATTAGTTTGAGTCTACATGGGGCTTCAAATTGACTTATTTAACTGAATTGGTCATTGAACTTATGAAAAGAATGGCTTGACTGAGTTTTTTAGTAAATTTGTGAAAAGTGACTTCTTAGAATTAACGAACCATACTGATTTGATTGTTCACCATAGATACATTCATCCCTAAAAAAAATTTTCTTATTTTAAAAGAAAACTAAATTTTAAGACAAAGGACGTATTTTCAGGCAATTTAGGGGTTATGTTTATTACAGATCAGCAGTTACTGACAAGATGCCTTGACAACGCTATAGTTTGAAGTCATCAATCTTTATATATATAATAAATGCAATATGTCCTGACTCTTTTATACCTGATATTTCCTATATATACATTCTATGCAACAAAAGAAGGGTTTTTCTGTATATAGAATTCTATCGGAATTACTCTAGAACTCTAGGGAATAGAGTCTGACCTATATATATATATTTTTAAAAGGAGATAGAAACAAAGAAAGAAATGAAAGAAGGAAAGAAGAAAGGAAGGGCGGGGCAGAGGTGGAGGAGGGGGAGAAGGAGAGGGAGAGAGAACCAATAAGAAATAACAAAAAAATACTGGTTTATAATTTTTATAGAATAGTGATTCTCAACCCTGGCTTCATATGATTGTGGTAACTTTTTGGTCTTCATGAGAAATGTTTAAATAGCAATGGAGAACTAGCTAAACTTGTAATGATGGAGACATTCTCTACTCTGGGATTCCTGATCTTATCATAAATAAAATACAACTCAAATAACTTTGAATTTGAGTGGGATGGTGGAAAGAAGATGGGAATGAAGAATAAAGACCTAGTTCATTCATTATTCATCTGACCAACAAATATTTATTTGGTGTCTATTTTTTATCAGGAACTGTATTAAGAGTAAGGATACAATAGCAAACAAAACAATGAAAGAAGAATGATAGGACCTGCTCTGAAATCCTTCTAGTGGGCCTCAAGCTTGAATTTGTGTTAATGCCAAGATCAGTCAGGTTGGTTGGAGGAGAGACAAGAGACAAAGAGAATCAAATGACCATAAGGACCAGATTAGCCTACTAGTTAATTTCATTGACGGAATGAAAACTTTTTGATATTTAACTGGACCCAAGAGATCATCTACTTTTGTTTTATAGATGAGTAATTTTAAACTCAGAAAGGTTAATAACTAGCCTATGATCATACAGTTATTA
>NW_006494612.1:3761279-3769722 GCF_000325575.1 Pteropus alecto | reverse complement strand
TTCCTTTCTTTCTTCCTTCCTTCCTTCCTTCCTTCCTTCCTGCCTGCCTTCCTTCCTTCCTTCCTTCCTTCCTTCCTTCCTTCCTTTCTTCCTTCCTTCCTTCCTTCCTTCCTTTTCCCTTCCTCCCTCCCTTCCTTCCTTCTTTCCCTCCTTCCTTTTTTTGCATTCCAAGATCTTAAAAGAAAATAGTCTCCTGGAAAGAGCCTCTGTAAAAGAAAAGTACCAAGTTCTAATTGAACTAATTCTAGTGTGAAATTAACCAGCAGCATTGCTAGTTAATTCTACACTGATGCCTGATAGGGAGAGAAACTAGGAAAAAAGGGGATTTGGTCTTGGTTCATTTCCTCCTTAACTACAGTTGTTTTAAGGTCAAGGTCAAACACTGAGAACATTAGAAGGAGATGGCAAGAAAGGACTATTGTGTACATGGGGAGTGAGAATATGAGAAGGGCCAACCTAAAAATTAAACCAAAAAAAAATTACAATGAAGAATTATAGTCACACATACTTTCCCACATCATCTTTGAGGGCTAATCTGCAAAATGGAAAGGACATTTTTCAATCTTTCTAATGATGAGGGAATTGTAGGTCTGTACTATAATGAAATTCCATTTTATAAACATTTACTAGAAATTTTAAGAAGTCTGATAATATTAAGTGTTCAGAGAGTTTGATCAACAGAATCTCTTGTAAATGACTGGTGGAAGTGTAAATTGGTAAAGCCACTTTGAAAAGCTATTTGACATTATTTATTAAAGTTGAATGTTCATATTCCCTGCAACACAGTAATTCCAGTGCTAGATATAAACTCTTGAAATGTGAATTTGGAGACATTTGTAAATCTTTGCATGGTAACATTGTTGTAATAGAAAAAATCTGGAAGCAATGCAAATGCCCATTGACAGGAGAATGAATAAAGTGTGGTATATTCACCCAATGGATATTATACAGCAGTCAAAACAAATGAACTGCCAGTATACACATCGATATGGGTGAATCTCTGTAAAATAATGTTGAGTAAATAAAAAAGGTTACAGAAAATCACATCTAGCATGGAGCCTCCTTTTTAAGTTTAAAAAAATTAATAATATACCTTATAGGAATACATATATTATTATTAAACTACGTTTTTGAAAAATCATGGGAATGATAAATACAAGATTCAGGATAAAGATAACCTTGGGTTGAGGAAGTAAGGAGAATGGGATGAAGGAAAGCCATACTGACAGAAGTAAGCTATTGCCAATATTCTAGTTCTTGTGTTGGTAGTGGGTTCACTGTATATATTATACAAAGATTAATAGATAATTGTATTAGTTATTTATTGCAGCATAACAGATGATACCATAACTTAGCAACTTAAAACAATAAATAATTGTTATATCACATAGTTTCTAGGGTCAGGAATCTGGGTGCACCTTAGCTGGGTGGTTTTGGCTCAGGATCTCTCATGAGGTTACAATTAAGCTATGAGTCAGGGCTACAACCTCTAAAGGAGCTAGAGGATCTGCTTTCAAGATGGCTCATTCACATGGCTATTGGCATGAGGCTTAGTTCCTTGCCACACGAGCCTCTCTATAGGACTACTCATGACATGGCTACTCTCAGTGCAAATAATGAGGGAGAGAGCTTGAGAGAGAGAGAGCGAGAGCTTGAGAGTTGGGGGGAAATTGAAGCTGCAATGTCTTTTATAAAACTAATATGGTAAGTAACACACCATCACTTCTGATGGATGCTATTGACCACACAGAACAACCCTGAGACAATGTGGAAGGGTACCACTCAGGATTTGACCACCAGAAAGTGAGGGTCATTGGGCACCATCTTGGAGGTTGCCTAGTACCATAATAAAACAAAAAAGAGCAATGCATGGACCAATGATGAAATGTGTCAGAAGCAACTATGTGTACCAGAGGTTGGAAAATAAATAAGTACATTCAGTTCTGAAGACAAGGTACAGGAGGACTGAGATGAGTTTTCCCTTTAATTCTAGCCCACCACTTTCCAGCTTTATGACTTTGGGCGAGTCATTTGACTTCCTTCTATTTATAATAAAAGAAATGAGGATATTTACTTCTTAAAAAATTTTTATTATGAAAAAAAAAAATCCAATGAAAAGATGGGCAGAGGACCTGAACAAACACTACTCCCAAGAAGACATACAAGTGGCCAACAGACATATGAAAAGATGCTCAACCTTACTAGTTATTAGGGAAATGCAAATCAAAACTACAATGAGATATCACCTTACACCTGTAAGAATGGCTATCATCAACAGGACAAGTAATGACAAGTGTTAGAGAGGTTGTGGGCAAAAAGAAACCCTCATACACTGCTGGTGGGAATGCAAATTAATACAATCACTATACAAAACAATATGGAGGTTCCTCAAAAAACTAAGAATTGAATTACCATATTATCCAGCAATCTCTCTCCTAGGTATTTACTCCAAAAACCTGAAAACATTTTTCCGCAAAGATATATGCACCCTGATGTTCATAGCAGCATCATTCACAGTGGCCAGGACGTGGGAGCAACTAAAGTGTCCTATGATAAATGATTGGATAAAGATGTGGTATATATATATATACACAATGGAATATTACTTAGCTATGAGAAGGGATAAAATACTGCCATTTGCAACAACATGGATGGATCTTGAGATAATATGCTAAGTGAAATAAGCCAGACAGAAAAAGTTGAAAACCATATGATTTCACTTATATGTGGGATATAAAACTGAAAGCAACAAACAAACATGACAAACAGAGATTCGTGGACAGTGGATTCATGGTTACCAGAGGGAAGCGGGGAGGGGAGATAGATAGGGGTAAAAGGGGTCAAATAATCGGTGACGGAAGGAAATCTAACTTTGAGTGGTGAACACACAATGCAATATATATACGATGTACTGTTGAATTGTACACTTGAAACTTATTTGATTTTATTAATCAATGTTACTCCAATAATTTTTAATAAAAAAAGAAACTAACATGAAGGCTATAACCCTTAAAAAAAAGAATAACAAAGAAATAAGGTACAAGCCAGTTTTAAAAATTGTTTTATCATGAAAATATTCAAACATACGAAAAATAATATGTATGATGAATATCATATACTCATCACCCAGATTCAACAACTTTCTAGATTTTAGAATACTTGCTTCATCTATTTTTTCCCTCTTGCAGTGTCTTAAAGCAAATCCCTGACATTGTATTTTATTCCTATATACTTTAATATATATTGCTTAAAATATGGATATTTTCTTATATACTCATACATAAAATTAATAATAATTCCTTTGTAATATCTAATATATCAAAACTATAATTCAAATTTCTTTGTCTCAGAATTTGATTTTTACAGTTAGTTAGAATCAGTATTCAAACAAGATCTTCATGTTACACTTGGGGTGTTATGCCTCTCAGAAATTTTCGATCTTGAGGAGTCCTTCAACTTTCCCATCTTCTCCCCTTTCTTATTGGAGAAACCCAGGCAGCTGGTCTGTAGAATATCTGACATGCTGGATTGCTCTGTTTGCTTCGTGAAGCTATTTCACTTGCTCTGCTGCCTCCTTCTAGAAAATTAGAAGTTAGTCCTAAAGGCCTGATCAGATTTAGATTCAGTTATTTTGGCAAAAATATTTCATAAGTCGTGCTATGTACTTCATAATGTACACCAGGAGGCACATTTGTGTAGACTCCTCACTCCTATTGATGTTGAGATTCGTTAGTGGTTGCAGATGATGTCAACCTCAGGCCTCCATTGCAAAGTTCCTCATCAGCCTCTTATCTATTGATCATTATTGCCTCAATCAACTATTTCATAAGGAATTACAGTATGGTGATTTCCTTATTCTGTCTTTTTTCTCTCTTTTATGAGATGCAATTATTTTATAAATAAGAACTTTCCTTTATCGGCCTGGGTTGTTTGGTTACCCCATTAGAAGAGATTTGTTCCCTGTTTCACCTTCTCTCAGCTGCCTCTTACTACAGCCATTGCTGAAGCAACCTGCTTCCTAACAGCATCTCTCCTCGTATGCATTACATACATCTTACATTTTGCCCCTGAGTTACTCTTACTCCATGAGGGTGGGATATTTGCCTAGCCCTCACGTGATGGCTTAGAAGTATCAGGGGGCTAAGACCCCAAGGGGGAAATTTGGACCAAAGGGAGATTGGAGCTGGCAAATAACTGCTCCTTTTTTGCATCAAGCTAACAATTATGAAGTATATTCTACATGTCAAGTCAAAGAGTCTAGCAGGCTCAAGGCCTCACTCCCACAGTGATGACTAACTCAAGTACAACCTCGTATCTGTTTCAGTCTCCGTAGTCATTCATTGCTGTTTCCTGAGATCGCTGTCCAAAATAAACTACCTAAAAGTAAGCCCTTGTCTCAGGTTCAGCTTTCAAGGGTGTAAGCCAGGCTAAAACACCACTACATATAATTCACACAGGAAAGGCAGGATGAATGCTCAATTCTTCATAATACTGAAAATATTCAGAGTATTGCCCTAATTATGTCTAATAATGAAATCAAGCATTTATATGTCATCAATGAATTTCAATCAATTATAGTTCTTACACTTTTTTGCTGCTCAGGTTGTCGCTTTTTCTGCCAATGGGTGCTTCTTTGTGCTGATTCCTTTGTCCCTTTGATGTGTCTCATAGACTTAAGACTTCAATAGCTTCCTTGATTTCTGGCACAACAGGGTGTTTCAGGCTCATCATGTACATTCCTTGCCTCAGACCTGATAGCTGCCATTCCTCCAAAGAGCCTTTTTCCTTTAAATAAGAAATGATGTACTGAAAGTACAATACGAATGCTAAAGATTGCTACAAGATTATTATTACTCGTAGGCCTTTTTCAAGGGATAAAGCAAGTATATGTTTCTCTTTTCTTTCAATAAATATAAAAATTCTAATTGGGATATAAGAAACATTTTTTAAAAGGAAAAATCACAAGTTCATATTATTTCCAATTAACCTTTACATGGATTCTACTTACTCTGAAAATCATCATTCTAATACTTTTTACCTATAATATACAAGAATAGTTTGAAAGTAATAATATCTATATTTTTACTAGCAATAAGACTACTGAATGAAGTTTAAGGTTTCTTTGTCAATCCACTTATCCTGAGAGCATATTCCACTGTGAATCTACAGTGAAAAACACTATTTTCTAAAGTCCTTTAATTGCTCACTTGGTGTGGTTATGCCACCAACTTAAAAATAAGTTAGGTCATTTGCTTTAGTTTTTTCAAATTTTAGGAGTTATATTTTTCTTTTGATTTTAAAATTATTTTGAACATGTACAATGTATACATGATTCTAAAGTCAAAATTACATAGTCAAAGTATATTCAGAATAGTCTGATTCCATGCCAATTCCCTCTACCTATTTCCTCCCATCCCAAATATATACAAATATATTTTTGTAGTTTGCCTATCTTATTTTTAAAAAAGCATTCTATATTGCTCTGCACCTTGGTTTTGTTTTGTTTTTAACATGTATTCTATTCTGTAGGTCATTCCACATCAGTGTAGAGAGATGGCCTTCATGCTTTTTAACAGTTGCACTGTATGTTTCATTGTATGGATCTACCCTTTTCAACTAATCCCCTATTTATGGTTATTTGGTTTATTTCCAGTCTTTTGCTATTATAAATAACACTGCAATGAATAATCTTGTGCATAAGTCATTTTGTATTTTGGGGACAATACCTAGAACTAAGATTTCTGGGTCAAGGGGTAAATGTATGTATGTGTTTTCGTTAGAGATTATTAAATTCCCTTTAATAGGTTCTGTGTATCATTTTACATTCTCACTGGCAATATGTTCTTCCTGTTCCCCACAGCCTGCCAACCCAGTAGGTGGTCAAACTTTTGGATTCTTGCTAATCTGATTACTTGCCTCCTTTTATCATTCCGCCCCAAGATATACCATGATGCTTTCATCTGCTTTTGGAAGAACTCTCTTAGCATAAACAATAGGTGATTGTGTTGAGGTTGATAGGGGGATGGCTGCAGTGTCCCTGTTTCCACTTGCTTAATCATGGAAATGCCAAAACCCCAAACATACACCATTCTTGTTAAGACCTTGTGTTTCCAAAGGCTGGTTCAGGTTTCCAGCAAAAAGAAAAAAAAAGACATCAAATTTGACCTCCCTTCTTTCTAAGGTCAGCAGAATGCAGAGAGGACAGTAAATGAAGTCCACTGATACTTTACCAGTTTCAGGATCCTGAGAAAGGTAAAGGAGGAACTCTGATCACCTGTTGTCAGCTTGCTGTCTCCAGAACAACCCGAATGTCATGCAGAAGATGTCCCTGTGTATGGCTGGATGTTTCCAGATTGTGAAGTGACCACTCTTTAACTTGCAGGGCTGCCTATACCCAGGACCTTTTCTTTTGCTGTTTTGTATGAGTAAATGTGATGAATAGAAATTATTTTTTTCTTTCAACTTATCTCATTTCTCTGTGCCCTCATGGGTGAGTCTGTCCCCCAGAGGACATTTGACAATGTCCTGAGATAAACCTGGTTGCCACAACTTGGAGAGGGGTACTGCTGGCATCTAGCGAGTAGAGGCCAGGGATGCTGCTAAACATCCTACCATGCACAGGACAGCTTCCCCCCACCACCCCTCAACAAGGAATTATTTGGTCCAAAATGTCAATAATGCCAATGTTGAGAAATCCTGCTGTATTCTTTCTTTATGCGCACATTCACAGACATCCTCAAAATGACTACTGTCAGTGGCAAAGGAAGGGCAGAATCACAGATACTTCCTCTCTTTGCTCCTTCTAAAGTCACCAGCAATTCAGAAATCTCTTTAGCCAGAGTGATATATTTATCTGGAAGACAGAAGAACAAATACCATTTTAACCTTCTAAAAACTGATTATCATTAGGTATAATGCAAGCTTTTAACTGTAAGTATAAAGGAAAGTGCTGATTATTTAAAATAAATGGGACCAAAAGTCCCATGAATAATCAAAAACTTGGTTAATAGAGTATAACCAGAGAATAATACAATTGGCTTCTGTGGAGAAATTAAAGTACAAGCTGTGAATTGGTATTAAGGAAATTGCATGAAAAGTTAGTCTTAAGGTACCATGATTTTGGAGAAACAGCCTCAGGTGCACAATATATCATATCCAGTCTTTATCTCTGTTTTTTTCATGACTTCTTTCACCTTGGATAACCCAGAAGCTTAGGTTTTGGAACTTTTTAGAATGGTAAGGTATCTCACTCTCCACATTAATTTTCATCTAGAACAGACCTGAATTTTATTGCCAGGAGTTTATCTCTTTCAAAGGAATTATTTTTGAACTTTAGCTTGCCTTATTTTGTGGGCATGGACCGTGTTTAATACTTATTTGCATAATTCACTTTATCTAAAGTGTACCCCTGAAAAGTTACGCCTAAATTGTATTTTTGGCAGTAAATTCAGATTTTTAAATCACAAAGGAAATTTACCATTTAAAAGGAGTCGGAGACTAAATCTTTTGTAGAGAAGGGCAACTCCTTTTTTTGCAAAGTGAATAATTACTCTTTGCCTTTTTTAAGTCTAATTTTTTTTTGTAGCTCAAGTCTAGTCCAGTAAATGCATAACGCTAATTTAAAAAATATCAGTCATGAATTAGAAAGGATTTAGATAGTTGAAGAGTTTCACAAGCAATTTTTAAGAATGTAAAACTGCATAATACATCCTTTATTATTAAATAAGGGTTTTAACTCTTGTTTTGGGTGATGAGAATACTAGACATACTTGGAAAAGTTATGGAAACGATAACCACACTGTCGGCAATAAGAAGAGAATGGCTGGTAGCCTGTTACTCAGAGAAACAGTGTAATGTTGTGGTTAAGAGCATGGATTCAGAAACCAGATTGCTTGGATTTGCATCTCTGCCTAGTGTGGCCTTAGGCAATTTACACGACTTGGCTATGCCTCAATTTCATCATATGAAACATGGAGAATGCTATTACATACCAATGGGGTTGTTCTGAGGATTAAATGAACTAATACATGAGTTGTAAGTAGAAAGTACTAGGGTCATTTAAACAGTTTTGAATTCTGGTGAGCGGCTTCCTTCAAAAGAGGAAGCTTTTTAAAGAGGCGCCTCTCCACACACTTGTGGGAAGTATGTGGGCTGTACACAGGAGGAAACAAGGCCAGTGTCCAGGACAAGGATCGAGGACATACCTTGGGAAAAAGAGCCCATTCTGCCCGGCCATGCCACCTTCTGTCTGGTCGCGAGGCGTGGGCACAAAATCTCAGCCCCACGCATGTACTTTGTCCCCCTACCACAAATGAATGGTGGCCCACAGCTCCCGAAGCCCCGCAGCCGGACAAGCAGCCATCACGCCGGTCCACTACCACTGCCAGTGGCTAGTGGTGGATGGCTACGAGAAGCTTTCCAGAGCTGGACGACCGGGAGGGCT
>NW_006494612.1:3735196-3760063 GCF_000325575.1 Pteropus alecto | reverse complement strand
GGGGGCGGCGGGGCGGAAAAAGAGACTTGGAGACACCGACTCTCGTTCATGACACAAATATTTATGCATGCCCAGTCTCCGCTGGGCGCTGAGAATGCTCTGTTGAATCAGACTCGGCCCCAACATCCCTACTAGTCTCGATCCCCGCAGGCCTGGACCACCGGGTGGGAAGAGCTGAGGCTTTCAGCCAACCTCGCCTACCCAGAGCCCCGCCCCCTCGAGGGCTTTCACGGCTGTTCCGTAAAGTAGGGAAGTCTTTGCTCCAGAACAGCCCGCCTCCATTTTTACGGCAGGCCGCATTACACATTTCAAATATGGCGTCCCCCACTTAGGCAGCGCCGTGGTTTCTATCCTAGCTGGCCGGGGGCAGTGCTGAGCTAGGGCAGTTGTCTATTTCTGCCGGGCTTCAGAAAACAGTTAAAGTTCGTTTCTGGTCACAGCTCCAGGAATCCATCCTCCTCTGAGGGTCAGGAGTCGCCTCTTCCTTCTAGTCCCTGCAAGTTCCTCCTCTGTCCCTGGTTTGTTTCCCGCTCTACCTCCGGACATCCTGAAGCCCCTGACACTCCCAGACTCAAAATTATGGGCCTTTGGCAGCTGCTGATGCGCTTGCCCCACTGTCTCGGGGCCTCGGGTCCCCCGCGTCGCCTGTGGTGGTCCCCGTCCCTCGGCAACATCTCCTCGGTGGGCTCCTGGCGTGGTCAGCCTTCCAAGTGCCCGGCCTATTGGAACCAAGTAGTGTCAGAGGCGGAGAAGATCGTGGGCTATCCCACGTCCTTCATGAGCCTCCGTTGCCTGCTGAGCGACGAGCTCAGCAACATCGCTATGCAGGTGCGGAAGCTGGTGGGGACTCAGCACCCTCTGCTTACCACAGCCAGGTGAGCTACTCCCTCTCCCCCTGACACACTCACCCACTCGAGTCCTTTTTCCTGGCCGACACATCCTTTCTGCTTCACTCAAGCTGGCTCCCTGCTTCTCTCTTTCTACCCTTTCCTTTGCTCAGCCCTCCTAGACATTCGATGTTGTCTTTAGTCCACTCACCTTAATATTCTTCTTCTATTTGCTCAGCTGAGCGGATAAGTGATTTTCTTTTGAGAAACACACGTGCGCTTTTCGCGTTTTTTCTTAATTATTGAGGGTAAAAATGCCTCTGATTTGTGGAGAAATTGAGTAGGGATGAGGGTTTGAGTCACTTTGTAGAAATGGTCTTTTAAAAGTGGGATGGATTCACTTTTGGTTCTATTCAAGAGGTCACCTCTAGAAAGAAGCGGGGGCGGGATAGACTGAAGGTAGACAGTTCTTTTCAACCAATGTTCCAGGCTTGAAGTCGCAGTTTATCCAGTCTGTGGTCATTATTGTGTTAAGATTTTTATCACTTATGCTGAGACTGCTGTGAAACTTGACATTAGAATTTGAAGGACCACAACTTTTGCTTCCATTTAAAAAAAAAAAAAAACCCACCTTTTTGTTTGTAAATATTTTCAAGCATACTGAAAGTTGCAAAAATAAAAATAGTACAATGAACAGAATTGTATACACATATTATTTACATGTATATGTAAAATACATAGACATATATATTTTTTTCTGAATTATCTGAGGGTAGATTGTGTACATCGTAATCCTTTACTCCTAAATACTTCATTGTGTATTTCTTAAGCATAGGAATATTAACATAATTATATTAATCAACTTAGGCACATTTAATATTGGTACATACTTTTCTTTAACCTATCATGATATTCCAAATTTGTTAATTGACCCAGTAATGTCCTTTATAGCATTCTTTCCTCTTTGTTTACAGGATCCAGCCTAGGATCGGGTTTTGCAGTTAGTTGACATGTCCCTTCAGTCTTCCTCAATTGACAACATTTCCACAGTGTTTCTTTGCTTTTATGACTAGAGCAGTGGTTCTCAATTGGGGCAGTTTTGCTATCTAGGGAACATTTGGCAGTGTATGGAGATGTCACAACTGAGAAATGCTACTGGCATTTAGTGGGTAAATGCTGTTAAACACCCTACAATACCCCGGACAGCTCCCAGCAATGAAGAATTATGTGCCCCAAAATGTCACTAGTACAAGAAAGGGAAACCCTGGACAAAAATGATCTTTTTTCTTTTTTGTTTTTAATTAAACTTTTATTTTGAGATAATTGTAGATTCACATGCAGTCGGAAGAAATAATACAGAGTGATCCAGTGTACCCTTTAGCCAGTTTCTCTTGGTGGTAACATGTTGCACAACTATAGTACAACATCACAATCAGAATATTGACATTTATACAGTCAAGATCCAGAACATTTCCATCACTACAAGGATCCCTCAAATTGCCCTTTTATAGCTACCCTCACTTCTCTTGCCCACCCCTTGTTTTAATTTTTTGAGACACTTGTAATTTCTTTGTTACTACAGAAGGTACCAAATAGCAATACTATTGTGATTTTATTTCTTGGCATCCATCCCAATTATCAGGAATGTCATGAGTGGTTAAACTTGTCCTGTAGCTGGAATGTTAATTCTCCAGAGATTCTAGGTGAGACACACACAGCACACAAACATATCTATTTTAAAGCTTAAAAATGGAACTAGTGAGTTTACCACCCAATCAAAGAACTATAACTTTACCAATCTTATTGAAGCTATCTGTACTCCTCAGTCCATCTCCCTGATGCCAGCTATACTGAATTTTGCATTTGTTTTTTCTTTTTAAAATTGTATGTGCGTTTCCCTAAATAATAACATGTTTAACTTTGCTCATGTTTTGAAATTTATTAATATGGTAGTTTATTTCACATAGTCTGCTATAATTTACTTTTTTAATTCATCATTGTTTCTAAGATTCATTCATTTTGTGTTTAACTGTACTTCATTAGTTTTTCACTGGTGTATACAATCCTATTGTGTGAATATACCACAGTCTTTCAATCAGCATTTGGGTTGTTTGCATTTTTGGTGTTATGAAAAATACAACTGTGCATATGCTTGTACATGTCTCTTGGTATACTTGTCTTAAGAGAATAGTTACAGGAGTATATGCACATTTGCAGCTTTAGTAGATAATAACAAATTGTTTTCCACAGTGGTTATACCAATTTACATTCTCATGAGCACTGTCTGAATTCAAGTTACTCCATGTTCTCGCAACACTAGAACCATGAGGTTTCTTAAGTTTTGCTAATCAAATAGTGGGTTTCTGTGTGTCTGATGGGAATGGTAGTGTTAGCTTGGGAGGATAGTAGTAGTATATTGCATTGTGTATATTGTAGTCTCTGTAATAAAGCATTGAAATGAAGAGAGCAGAGCTAGAAAGAACCTTATTAATGTACATATTCTGAGAATTGCAGTTTATCTACTTAGTTGCCAGCCAATCAGATAGGGTCTTGGAGAAGATCCCTTCTTAGGCCACCAGAGAAACGCTAGATGAAAGCCTGTACGAAAGTCTGTACGACTAATGGCTTTGAAACTTTCCTGATTGTAGCCTGCCCTACCTACCTAGTCCCAAACTACAGTGGAAGAATTGGAGAGGAACAAAATAAGTTTCAGCACAGTTGTTGTAATAACATCCATGAGTTGCTTTATTTTGTAAGAAGAGCTAATCTGCAGGTAGTTTTATAACATTTATTTTGATAGTGTGTTGCAAATAACAAATAATTTAAACTGACAGGTAACTAATGAACAAAAAACTTGGGGAGGTATATATATCTGTATACACTATATATTGTGTATATATCTGTTTTAGCAAAGGAGCAGGCATGATCCATAAGATAGGCAGATTGTGGTTATGTATATTATAACTAAAAACATGGATTAAGCAGCTGTGTTATTTCACATGCTGTGCACCTTACTTTGTTGAAATCTTGTCAGCAAAAGATTGATAATTAAGAGGAAGATGTTCTCAGCGTATAAGCCAAAGGACACAAAGACGCCTTGTAGTTGATATAGCTAGGACCATAGGAAACTAGATTTGGTAAATTCTTTTACAGCTCCATTTTATATTTTGAGTTTCTATTATATACTTAAATCAATATTCTAACTCCTTAGGTCATTTTACTTTTTGGATGAATCTATGTGGTATGTTAGGGAGGAATCATGTCTAATAGCCCTAAAATTTAAATGAATGGTGACATTTTTGTCAAACAGCAGGAGAAAAAAGGGATATCATCATAACTCATTATTCACTTCCTTCTCTTTCTTTACCTAAGCCATCTCATCAAGAAAAGGGAAAAGAGCCTAGAAGTATACTCTTTAACAGTTTAGAAGTGAGATTAAATTTAAAATCTTGAGATTTGGTGAGATAATGATCTTATTACTAGGAACAATGTAGCAATTAGCTAATTTTTTACCCTTATTTTTCTAAATTTTCTAAAATCGCTCTGTTGTAAGCTCCAGTTAGACAAATAATCCTTAATTAATTAAATCAGAGTTTATTGAAGCTTATAGAAGACTATAAAGAAATATAAAACATGTACCATGTCCTTTGATGAATAGACATTTTATTGGATGCAAATATATTTACACATATCTAAAAGAAGTAAATAAATGACTTGTGACTAAGGAGTAGTAGAAATATATTAGCTCTTACGTTTAGAGATACTAAAATGGCCTGGAATAGTGGAGAACCTTTCATGAAGAAATTGGGATGTCATTAGTATGGATGAATAGAAATTACATGGGTAATATTTTAGGGTGGCCATAGTATATTACATATTTTTTCCTTCGTTATTTTTTTTTCTCCTTTCTTCCCCAGGCTGTCATACCTCTACTAGGTATACAAGGACCTTAAAAGCAAGGATAAACAGTGCAGTAAAGTCAAATGAGCAGAATGAACGGAACTAGAATAGCTAAAACAATGTTAATGAAGAAGAAGAAACTGGGAGGAATCCTTCTACCTAATATTAAGTCTTATATATAACTTCATTGACCAAGACAGTGTTGTATTAACAGAGGAATAGACAAGACAGATCGATGAAACAGAAAAGAGAACCAGAAATAGATCAACTCAATTGATTTTTGACAAAGGTGCAAAAGCAGTTCAATGGAGAAAAGATAACCTTTTCAACAAATGGTGCTAGAACAATTGGACATTATATGCAAACAAACAAACAAACAAAAAACCTTGACATAAACCTCACACCATATTAAAAAAAAAAAGTGAATGTAAAATGGATCATTGTGAAATCAGTGTAAAATAGATATAAATGTGAAATGTAAAACAAAACTTTAGAAGAAAACAACATTTTGGGGAACTAGAGCTAGGTAAACAGTTTTTAGACATGATACCAAAAATCCAATTCATAAGAGAAAAAAAATAATAATTGGACTTCATCGAAAGTGAAAAACTGCAAAAGACTTCATTAATAGATTGAAAAGATTAGCCACAAACTGGGAGAAAATATTTGCAAATAATATCTGAAAGACTTGTATCTTGAATATGTAAATAACTAAACTTGTTGGTAAGAAAACAATAAAATTAGAAAATGATCAAAAAGAGTCTATGAAGATGGTAAGTCTATAAAGATAAGCCGATGAAAAATGTTCAGCATTATTAGCCATTAAAAAATGTAAATTAAAAACATAATGAGATACTGCTACATACCTATTAGAATGGTTAAAATAAAAAATATTGATAATATGAAGTCCTGGTGAAGATGCAGAGAAACTAGATTTCTCATACTTTGTTGGTGGGAGTGTAAATATTATACAGCCACTCTGGAAGATAGGTTGGCAATTTCTTATAAAATTAAACATACATTTGCCATACGACCCAACTGATTACGCCTGAGCATTTATTCTGGAGAAATAGAAACTTATGACAAAACCTATACATGAATGTTTATAGCAACCTTTTTTGTAGTAGCCCCAAATGGAGCCAACCCAAATATCATTCAGTGGTGAATGGTTGAAGAAACGGTGGTATATCCATACAAAGAAATGCTACTCAACAATGAAAAGAAATGAACTATTTATTCACACAGCACCTTGGATGAATCTCAAAAGAATTATGCTAAATGAAAAAAACATTCCTCAAAAAAATTCAAAATAGAATTACCATATGATCCAACAGTTCCACTTCTGGATATATATCCAAAAGAATCAAAAGCGGGGTCTTGAAATGATATTCGTTCACCTATATTCATAGCAGCATTAGTCACAATAGCCAAAAGGTGGAAGCAATCCAGATGTCCGTCAGTAGATCAATGGATAAACAAAATGTGGTATATACATATAATGGAATGTTTTCAGCCATAAAAAGGAAAGTCTGGCATATGTTACAACATGGGTGAATCTCGAAGACATTATGCTAAGTGAAATAAGCCTGTCACAAAAAGACACATACTATATGATTCCATTTATATGAGGTATTTAGAGTAGTAACATTCAGAGAAACAGAAAGTAAAATGGTGGTTGCCAGGAGCCAAAAGGAGGGGGAAATGGAGAGTTGTTGTTTAATAGGTATAGAGTTTCAGTTTTACAAGATGGAAAAGTTGTGGAGAGTGGTTGTACGTTATGAATATACTTAAAACTGTACACGTAAAATTGGTTAAGATGGTAAATTTTATGTGTATTTTACCACAATTAAAAATTTAATATCAAAAGTTTATATACTGTATGACTCCATTTATATAGCGGTCTGAAAATGACAAAACTGTAGAGATGGAGAACAGATGATGGTTGCTGGAGTCAGGAACAGTGTGGAACAGAGAGGAGTGTAAATACAAAGAGGTATTATGGTGAAACAGTTTGGTAGTCTGTAATGGTGGTTTTATGAATCAATACCTGGGATAAAGTAGTATAGAACTGTAAACACCTGCACACACAAAGAATCCAGTTTAAAAAATTCTGAAAATGGAATAAGGTCTTTAGTTTTGTTAACACTAATGTTAACAATGTTAATTGTTAATTTTTGTATGTTAATAATTGTATCTATGTTAATTTTTTGGTTTTAATATTGTATAGCTATATATTAGTGGAAGCTGGATGAAGGATACCTAAGACTCTTTATACTATTTTTGCAACTTTCTGTGAATCTGTAATTTCATTATTTTGAAAAGCTAAAAAAAATCACTTCTAATCAAGAGAGAAAATGAATGAATGAATGAATGAACAAACGAATGAACAGTAAGCCTTGGAGGCAGGAGACCTGTATGTTCTAGTTTGATCTTTGTCAATAGCTAACAATGTGACCCTAGGCAAGTTATTCCATGTTTTTGAGCTTTAGTTTCCTAAGTAGCGAAGTAAGGAGTTTGACTACACAATTTCCAAAGGTGTTACCAATTCTAAACTAGTGTAGAAATTACTGTTGTAACAATATGTCAGGTAAGGAAGCCATCATCGCTTCTCAAGCAGGGAGTGAGCAGATTGAATGCAATATGGTGATACAAGTGTACAGTCCTTTTCCTACTATTTAAAAATCCTAAAAGCTCAGAAAACAATATTTTTTCAGACTCATAAGCCTGATCTGAACTGATGAGATTATTTATATAGTCTTTCTTTATCCCACTTAATATGAATATTCTTGCATTTTGCTCTAGAAATATTAATGCATTCGATTATAGGCTGCTGCCTCATATCTTGCTGGAGTGCTGGGCAAAAGGCACCTTCTTAAAATCAGAAAATTTTTTGATTTGGGGAAGACATTTGGTTTCAAAGACTTTGGATAAGGCATCGTGGGCCTGTCCAAACTGGACAGTGGTATGTAGGATGGAGTAGAAGACCAGGTATGTGATGTAAGTTGGTAGTGTGGGAGAAGCTGAAGGTAGTGACAATGCATCAATCCCCACTTCTTCCCAGTACAACTTAAACTAATGGTTCAGTAGTATCTTGCTAAGTAAATGTAATTATTTACTTGTATAAAAATTATATATTTCTAATCACTTAAATTTGTATAAATTGATATTCTAAAGTACTTTTAGCTTTTATAAATTTATATACTGTCTACAGTCAAGAACGTTTTTAATAATCATATAGAGAACACTTAATTGTTTTAAAGGTGATGACTAATACTTTTTTCATATAGAAGTGATTAAATTTTTGTTGTTTAAACAGAGCTGATTTTATTGAGCATTGTGGCTTTATTTATTTTAATTGATTACTCTTGACAGAGTTGGCTTTTAGGATTAAATTTTTGTTTAAATATTCTCTTTTTACTTTTGCCTTCAAAACACCGGTCTCTATTTTAGATTTAGATAGGTGGGATTAATTTAGTATGCATTTACTGGAGATAAATTATGACATTTGATGTCTCTCTTAGAGGGTATTGATTCTTTGGTAGAGACTTGTTGTTCCTGACTGAGTTCACTACAGTTACTCGGCTACCTAAAGAAACCTTATTAGTCTTTTCTGCATGGTAAAATTCTTTAGAGCTCTTTGAATTTATTATTAGAAATTTAATTTTAGTCTCTTGCATGTTTATGAAAGACCTTTTCTAGATTCAGTTCTGTAATTACTGATGGAAAACCTATGTTACTTATGAAGGACTTTTTCTTGGATGACTGGAATAAAATTATAAATTTTAATTCATTCCACAAATATTTGAGGTGCTCCAGGCATGGGATATACAAACAAGAATAAGACATAGTTGCTGCCCTTCAGGAATTCATGAGAGACAGTATAGTAAGCATGAGCTCTGGAATCAGACTGTTTAGATTTACATTCTGGCTGTACCACTACTAAGCTCTGTGATCAGGCAGCATACTTAACCTCTCTGTGCCTTAGTTTCTTCATTTTTAAAATGAGGATAATAATAGTACCTATATCTTAGGGTTTTATGAAGGTTAAATGGGAAAATATAAGTAAAGTGCTTAGATTAGTACCTGGCACATAGAAAGTATCCAAATGTTAGCAATTATTATTACTAGAAATTCATTTTAGTGGGGAGAAGTGCAAATAGACTACCTTGAGGTAAATGCTATCATGTGTATGAACAATATGCTCTAGGGACAGGGGTATAACAAAATGTCTTTTTAGAAAAAATCGAAGACTTTCAAAAGTGAGATGATGTAAGAGTAGGGCCATATTGGATGAGAAGAAAATGACCAAGGTAGAGAAAGAAATTAAGACACAAGGAATTCTTAAAGTATAGAGAAGTTGTTTTTTGGTGTAGGCTGAACAAGGGATGGAATGAGGCAAAAGGAATAGGTTGGAAATGTCTACTTCAGCCAAGATAGAGTAACTAATGCTTGAGTTGCCCTTCCACTGTAAACAAATAGAATACTGGATATAACATATGAAACAACTATATGCTGCTTGGAGTACAGGCGGCACAGGATTGTGATCCCTATAGGTGGGGAAACAAATGAGCTGAGAACTATGATCACTCTGATGGTCTGCTGAGAGGTACTTTCTAAATAATAGCTCAGAGAGTGGGGACCTAGGCAGATCAGATTTTGGGGAGGCTGAGGCAGCTGGAAATTGTGGAGCAGAATACAGAAGAGGAGGGAGTATTCAGAGAAAGGCTCCAAAAATGTAAGGTGCCCATTTGAGTCTGTTACTGAAAACTAAATAACATATGCATAGGAGGAAAGTCTGTAAGGCTGGGGAACTATAAGCTGTACAATTCTCAGAGTTCTTCCAGAACTGGGAGACATTCAAGCTCTGACTGAACAGTGTAAAAAGAACAGCTGGGCACTCTAGAGACCCCAGAAAAGTTATGCCTTAGTAATGGAGATTAACCAGATTTAGAATACAGTGTATTCTGGAACCTCCCTAACAAACTAAACAGCAAGTCTCAAAAAGATTAAGCTGACCCAAAAGTAATTAAACTGCCAACCATAGCATACCAAAACTCTTTAAAGGAAGACTATAAAATCCAGACACTCCACCACAAAATATCACAATATCTAACATCCAATAAAAAATTACAACACATTTCATGAAGCAGGAAAATATGACCCATATCCAGGAGAAAAATCAGTCAGTAGAAACAGATCAATAAGAGACAGAGATGATGGAATTTGCAGACAAGGGTTTATTATAATTATGCTCAAATATTCAAAGGAAAACATGAGTAATATAAAAAGTGATGGAAAAAATATATATCAAATGTAACTTCCATAACTAAAACTTTATAATAGAAAAAGGAAAATTATCTGGACTGGCTCAACAACAGATAAGACAAAAGAAAAGATAAGTGAACCGAAGACATAACAATAGCCTGGCAGAAGAGATCCGTGAAAAATTATTATTATTATTTTTTTAGGCGAGGCAACTCGTGGTTGACCTCACAGATTGCAAGGACCTTGTCAGCTTACAATCCCTTATTTTTTATTTTATTTTATTTTTATTTTATTTTTTATTTTCTTACACCTACAGCACCTGGTCTTCTTAGGTGGTCTTCCATCCAAGTACTAACCAGGCTGAACCCTGCTTAGCTTCCAAGATCAGATGGGATTGGGCTTGTTCAGGGTGGCATGGCTGTAGACCATGAAAAATTATAGCTGATATTATTGTTAATGGTGAAAGACTGAGTGCTTTCCCTCTAGGATAGGAATCAAGAGAAGGATGTTCTTCCTTACCCCTTCTGTTCAAAAATTTACCAGAAGTTCTAGCCAGTCAAGAAAAATTAAAGGCATACTGGATTAGAAAAGAAAAGCAAGTTTTTATTATCAAATAACATTATCATGTGCTAGAAAATCCTTAGGAATTTATTAAAAAGCTACTAGAACAAGTTAGTGAATAGAGCAAGGTTGAGGGATGTCAAAGTAGTCATATTAATTGTATGTCTATATATTATCAATGAAGAGTTGGAAAATGGATTTATAGACAATACCATTTCCGACAGTATCAAAAACATGAAATGCCAAGGGATAAATTTAACAAAGCGTATTCAAAATCTGGATATTACGAATTATAAAACTTTGAAGAAATAAAAAAATGACTTAAATATACCATGTTCAAGGATTGGAAAATTTAATATATTAAAATGTCAGTTCTTCTTTAACTCATCTACAGATTTAGTATAATTTTTTGTCAACATTGACAAGGGATTGCTAAAATTCATCTGTGATTGCAAAGATCTGGAATAGCCAAAACAATTTTGAAAAATAACATTGTTGTAGGACTTAACACTACATGATTTCAAGACTTCCTACAAAGCTACAATAAGCAAGACTGTGTGAGATCAGTGTAAAGATAAACATATACATTAATATAACCAAACAGATAGTTTAGAAACGGACCCACTTGTATATGGTCAATCAATTTGTGACATAGATAGCAAGGTAATACAATGGGCAAAGGATAGTATTTTCAACAAATGGTACTAGGCAAGGGGGTGGGGGAAACTTTAATTCTTACCTCATACCATAAAGAACAATTACCTTGAAATGGATCTTGTATTTATATATGAAAACTAAAATACAAAAGTTCTAAAACAAAACAGTAAAAAATTTTGTGACTTTGTAGTAAGCCAAGATTTCTTAGGGTAATCATGAACCATAAACAAAAAAATTGATAGAGTTTAAAATCAGAATTTAAAACTCTACTTACTCTTTTAAAGATGCTGTTAAGAAAATAAGGCAAGTCACAGGCTGGCAGAAAATATACATGTTGATTGACAAAGGACTTATATCCAGAACATATAAAGAAGTCTTACAACTCAAGACAACCAATTAAAAACATTGGAACGGATTTAGATATTGTACAAAAGAAGTTATTTGAATGGCTAGTAAGCACATGAAAACTTGCTCAACACCATTAGTCATCTGGAAATGAAAGTAAAACCACAGTGAGATACTACTACATACAAAGAAGAATGGCTAAATTTAGAAAGTCAGACTGTAACAAATGTCGATAGGATGTGGAACAGCTGGAACTATCATACATTGCTCGTGGGAATGTAAAATAGTATAACCACTTTGGAGAATTGTTTGGCCATGTTTTAGAAAGTTAAGCATATCCCTATACCATATGACCCAGCAGTCCCACTCCTGGATGTTGAAATGATAGAGAATAAAAGCCTATGTTCATTCAGAGATTTTAACATGATTGTTCAGAGCAGCTTTATTCACAGTAGCTATACACTAGAAACAATCAAAATGTCTCTCTAAGGTGAATAGAATACCCTTCAGAAATAAAAATGAATGGATTAACAATGCATTTGATAACATAGATATATCTCAGAAGTATTACACTGAATGAAAGGAGCTGGATACAGTAGAGTGCGTACTGGATGATCTCGTTTACATGAAAAATCTAGAATAGGTAAAATTATAGTGACAACAAGTGTCCACTTTGGTTGATTGGGGCCCTAAGGGGAACAAGAGAACTTTTAGAGTCCTGGAAATGTATTATGTCTTTATTGTGGTAGTGGTTACACGGATGTATGCATTTGGCAAAACATTTTATTATACACTTCAAATGCATACATAAATGTTATTGAGTGTTTCATTAATCTATTCATTTTTTATTGCTGAAAGATAGTCCATTGCATGGATATATGGCATTCTGTTGATCTGGTCACCTTAAACGAACATTTTGATTGTTTCTAGTTTGGCTACTGTGAATAAAGCTGCTTTGGACTAAATAAAGTTGATTTAAAAAATGAAGGAAAGGAAAGGTTGTGGCCAGAGTTTGAAGAGCTTCGTGTGTCATGTTAAGAAGATCTAATTTTGTCTTGAGATCTGCGGAGACTGTAAAGGTTAGGTAGTAGAGAGACCTGAATAGATATGCCTTTTTTAAAGCTGACTTTTGCAACTGTGAAGGTTGTGGATTGCAGAGAGGAAAAACTGGAGGCAGTAAGACTTGGCAAAAGATTGCTGTGGTCTCTTCACTTCTCCCCAAGCTTTATTGAAGTATAATTATCAAATAAAATTATATGTATTTAAAAGTGTACAGTGTGATTATTTGATACATGTACACATTGTGAAATGATTACCTCAATCAGGCTGATTAACACATCCATTAGTAGGAATGCTTATGATCTGTCCTCTTAGTAAATTTCAAGTATATAGTACCGTATTATGAACTATAATCACCATGCTAGACATTAGATCCCCAGGACTTATTCAACCTAAAACATCTCCCCATTTCCTCAATTCTCTAGCTCCTGGTAACCACCATTCCATTCTTTGTTTCTGTGAGTTGAGTTTGACTTTTTTTTTTTTTTTCAGTTTCTACATATATAAATAAGATCATACGGTATTTGTCTTTCTCTGTTTCATTTATTTCACTTAGCGTAATGTCTTCTGGGTTCATCTGTGCTTTTTGCAAATGGTAGGATTTCCTTTTTTCTCATGTTTGGATAATATTTTGTTGTGTGTGTTTATCACATATTCTTTGTCCATCAGTCAACAGACACTTGGGTTGTTTCCATATCTTGGCTGTTGTGAATAAAGCTGAATGAACACGGGAGTGTAGATATCACTTCAAGATAGTGATTTTGTTTCCTTCAGATGTATATCCTGAAGTGAGATTTCTGGATCATATGATAGTTCTATCTTTGATTGAGGAACCTCCATACTATTTTCCAATTTACATTTCCACCAACAGTGTACAAGGGTTCCCTTTTCTCTACATCCTCACCAATACTTACCTCTTGTCTTTTAAATAAAAGCCTATATAGAATTGCAGTAGTCTTTCATTATACATCATTTTGGAAGCACTCTAGAGCATTTCTTACATGCCATCCATACTCGTTCTAAATCGCTCTGTATACCAGTATCCAATGCTGTCTTGGTAGCTGATATAATCATTCTATTTAAGCCATCTTTTTGTCCTTTCTGGCATGATGATCCAGGTAGCAATCTCAGCTTCCAGTTCAGGGCATCATTATTGTGTCTCTTGGTGGAAGCATTATTTCCTTAGGCACTAAAACTTTTAGCAGCTCCCAGGCTTAAAGACAGGAAACAAAATTTTGAGAGGTCATTAGTTGTGAAAGTCACATCCAGTATCCAGTTGGAAGAGGGCTTGTTCAGTTGACAAGCTGCATTTTGTAGCAATAGGCCAGCCTCCCAACATGGTAACTCCCAGCTGGACCCTTGCCTGTGTTGTCATAGGCTCTTTCACTATTGTGTGGGCCTGGCTGCTTTTGGAAGATGGGAAGGGTACATGTTAAGATTAGGGAAGCTGTTGGTCACCAGCCAATTGACTGACTTTTGCTGAGAAGTGAGTTTATTCATGAGAGGCACTATCAAGTAGGCTATCATGATAGCACACAGGTAAGTTCACAGATAGTAGTGTTGGTAGCAGCATGACAGGGAAATCACATCCAGACACAGAATAAATGTATCTTTTGAAGAAGAAAAATTGCTCACCTCTCCAGGGTGAAAAGGTTGCTGGGTCCATTCCTTATGAGGTAAATGGTTTGTCTGAAAGGGTATCATGTAGGGACACTTAGCAGTGACAGCCATAAGGTTATTCTTGGTGGGAGGAAATCCTTGTTGAGAACAGGCATTGCTGCCATTATTTGCCACCACTATTGCCTTGTCAAGTACTGAGTTGACTAGACAAGGAGAATGACTCACTTTGTCAATGAGAGTCACCCTGTGCATGTGCTTGTTAAGAGCCTCAATCATGGTAGTTTTGTTGAGAAGTCATATGGAACACAGGTATTTTCAGGTACTGGTCCTATTATCAGAGATTTATCCATATAACCCTTCCCCAAACTAATCTTCAAGAGAATTGGGTATTTTCCTTTTTCCAGCTTGTGATTACTTGGGTAAATGGCCAGAGGTCTATTTGGGAAAAAAATCTTGCACAAGGGATTTGGCCTCTTCATTCAAGCACTCTGGGTCTCCGATTTGGACGAGAGGCCATGACCCTCTCTACTGTAGCGCCTCAGATAGGTCTCTGATCACTATACTTGGAGTTGTTTGTTTTGATTATTTAAATCAAAACAGATCTTAGTGTCATGCCTGTTGATCTGAATTCTGGTGTCTGATTAAATATAGAGGGATTTCTGCCTAGCACAACAAAACATGAGATTACCTAATATTCCTATATCTACCTTGCTGCCTGTTAGAATCACCATGCCCACTTTGCTTCTGGCAGTTACCTGCTACTACCTGGACCTAGCTTCCCCAGAGCTCCTCCCGTTGCTTTCTGATTTCAGGAAGTCCATTTCAGTTATAGTCTTTCCCACCGGAATCCTTAGGCCTGGAAACAAGAGCCACTAACATGATTAGTCATGATTGTGGTGCGCCCCTCACCAACTTATTTCTTCTGTCAAGAGCGCAGAGAAGATTGTCTGGGCCCATTGAAGAAACATGCTAAGAACAGTATGTTATATGAATAAAAATGTTATAAAGTTTGAGTAGAGAAAAGTGGTGAGAAAACGGCATCATCATAGGCTTCTTTCATTGCAAAGAACCTACCCAGACTGCCAAAACCATTTTCATAATGGGAGCCACAATTTTAGTTTCAGTCCAGTACCGTCTGTCATAGTAAATTAATGAAAATTCTAATAAGTTTTGTATTCAATTTGTAATATTATTTATATATAAGAACTATAACCATAAAGTGGTTGTCATTCTTATAATTTTGATATTTATACATATTTAAATAATACTTTAATAAAAATCATTTAAAGCAACTGGATGACTGAATTTTTACCCTTTAAAAATTTATTACTCAAGGTTAAGGAATACCAACTAATCTTAATTCTGGACCCAGTTAATAAGAATAAATTGATCATAGTTTTTTAAGTGCTACAATATTTAATTCTTTGTTCTTAGATCCTAGCAAATTAGGATTCAGATACATCTCTCTTATATTGCTCATTACTACTCTATTGCTAATTGTTTTTCATCGATAACTGTATTCTACAGTTGTCCCATCTATAGGATTTAGAATTGCGTGTGTGTGTGTGAAACACCTTATTGGCCCCTTTAGTTAATGAAAAATACTCATCTGAATTTGTGATTTGAAGAGTTTAATGAATGTTTTCCCAAAAATAGCTACCCTAGAATAGGTGTTTGAAATGGGTACTAGATGTTCACCATTCAGGTAGTTGTTTCTCATTTAATATTTATTTGAAGTTCTAGATACAAATCTTAGTTTATGGAGTGCAGCTGGATTTGCTTTTCTTCCTATGACTCACCGAAGGCCTTCAAAACCTTTCATTTTTTTCTATTTTCATGTACCGAAACTTCATTTTAATAAATATTCTTAAATAGCCTTAAAAATTACCATTTTCTTGGAATCTCCTTGGAAGGTTATTTTATTTGCTCCAAAGATATTTTAGCAGACTGAGTTGTTTTTTTCAGAATTGTGAGGCTAGAGATAGGTCTAGCAGTACTGTTCTGAATTTTTTAAACAATAATTTACATGAATATATTCTTTATTGTGTTTCATAATTATAGGGGCTTTTTGATAGGTGCTTTCTATATCTCAAATGGTTAGCCTTCATCAAATAAATGGAATTTATTTTATCCTCAGAATAAAAATGTCTTCATGAATTTTCTATTTCACCAACATTTCTCTCTAAGTTTAGGCTGTTACTTTTATGTTGGTCTGTAAAGGAATGTCATTTAGTTTCACAGGATTAATGCTGTAGTATATACAAAACATTTATTAGAAGCATCTTTATGTAGTTTGATTATTATTTATTTTCTTACATACTTTTTATCATGTAGTACCCATGATTAAAAACAAGTGTGAACATATGACAATAGAGTGTGCATGGTACAATTTTATGGGTACATTCCAGAAATGAACACCTAGAAGTTGGTGGTCCTGGCCCCAGCATTTTAATCTAACTTTAAAAATACTTATGAATATACGTGGTCAACTTAGGAAAAAACTGGGGTGGAGCTTTTCCATCCTGGATGATTTTTATTGTTTCATAGGATGAGCTAAAAAAAATAATGTCTTTGATTTTGAATGTACGTTATAATAGTAGGTTCATTGGTTAAATGGTCAGGGTAATATCTCTTGCTCTGTAGAGGGCAATACTGTGAGCTTGATCATTTAATTCCTCCCCCCCCAAATTATATTGAGTTTCTGATTACGTGTCATCTAGTGAAAAGTCCCTTTTAAATTTCTGGTAGATATTATCCTGTTAGCTGTTTGATGCTGCTTTCATTTAGTTCTGAGTTGGGGAATGCAGACTGATTTTAATTTTAATTTGGAATTCCAACTAATTTTAGTTTAACTTAATTACAACGAAAGCACAATATTCTATAAACAGCACTGCAATATAGGGAGGCAGTAGTGGATAAGGTTGTAGATAAGAGCATAGGCTTGTGAACTTACCAATACCTGGATTTGAATTCCAACACTGCCATTTTCTAGCTGCATGAACCACAGGATTCCTTGAGCCTTGTTACCTCATCTGTAAGAGAGAGGAAATTATTATTATTCCTGTATCACAAGATACTAATGAGGATTACATGAGACAACACACTGTAGAATGTTTAGCTTAGGTGCTCAATAAACGTAGCTGCTGTTATTAGCTATTATTTATGCTGATAATTATTTCTCTGTGACCTCAGGTCAGTCTTTTATTTATTTATTTTTTTCATTTACCTAAATTTGCTCAGAGGATAGTTTTAGGAATCCACAGAAATATTATAGCTAAAAATGATTTGAAATGTATATTGTGCTGTACAAAAATAAGGTAGAAGTGTAGTATTATGACTTATTGTTAGAAATAGTGGCAGTTGAAGTTATGTGGTATAGTGGAAAGAACATAGTTTTGGAAGCAGAATGTCTTTACTAGCTGCTGTTTGGGCAAGTTAACTACCTAGAGCTTCAGTTTTTTCTTTTTCTTTTTAAATTATTAAATTTATTAGGGTGACATTGGTTGATAAAATTATATAGGTTTCAAGTGTATAATTCAATAATACACCATCTGTATATTGCATTGTGTGTTCACCACCCAAAGTCAAATCTCCATCGCCATATCAGTTTTCTCATCAGTGAAAATGGGAACAATAATACCTATCTTGTGGAATAATGCCAATCTTATTGTGAAGCTTGGATGTAAGGCCTAGGTGACAACATAGTTTTCTTTCCCCCTTCCTAACTGGAGAATAGAAAATGTTTTTGGCAAGAACAAGCATCCTTTCTGAAGCAAAATATAAGTTAATTTTGGATTAGAGATTATTTTATTTTCATTAATGAATTACAAATAAAATATGATTGACTAATGGTTTTTGACATCTAATATATAGTATGAAAATATCTTAGCTTTAAGACATTGTAGATTTAGACAGAATTCGAGAACAAATTCTAATCAGCAGGTGCACAACTTCTGCAAAAAAATGTGGAATTTGTCATTCTATAATTTACTCCTCTATCAAAAACAGCTGTCTCCAAATAGTGCTTCATACTGTTGGCAAATTAAGTACAAATTCAGGAAGCAATCTGTGTTTCATATGATTGTGATTTGTAAAAATAATTTAGACGTAAGCTATCCACAAACCATTTTTTTAAGGAAAAATTCTTTCTAAATCCTCATATGTTGGCATTACACATGAGTTTCATAGTTTAAATTCTGGAACCTGCAAGCAGAAATATAAGAAAGGGCTCATTTAGGATGGTATGGCACACATTTCTAATTGGGAGGGTCTTCATTTTGATTTTTGCCCTCCTGCCCTACCCCTTAACCAAAAACCAAAGCAAAACATCTGGAGTTTATTTAAGCAATATAAATATTCTTAGAAGAATGAATCCCTAATCATAAAACTTTTCTGGAACTGAAAAATACTTTTGAATAGACAGAATTCACATGATTAGTAAAAATATCTTTGAATTCATAAAGACTTTCACAAGTCACGAGTGCAAAGTTTGGGAGCAGTGGGGACTGAGGCTGATGGAGTTGTTCATATGCCTTAGAAGGAAAGCAGTCCAGTAGTCACAAGGGTTATTCCCTCAGCTTTTCCTTTAGAAAATTTTCCAATAAAAGTAACTTATTTATTGTTAAATGGTGGTTATTTTACTTTGAAAGATGTACCAAAGGTAACAGTTTTATTTTCTTTTCACGTATTTAAACAAGTTTTGCTACATGGAGACCAAGAGAAAGCAATGCCCTTCAAAGCTCTTATGTTCATCTTTTGCTTCGTACTTCTGTCCCTGTAAGTAAGATGGAGGGTAGGGAGAAGGAATAATAGCTAAGCTTTGAATTTGGAGGGGAATTGAATGGTATAGCTTACGTTGCAATTAGTCAACCAATGTTTATTGACCATCTCTTGTATATTAGAGCACAATGAGAGTTGTGTTGAGGTGAAAAGTTTTCAGAGAACTAAGAGTATTCTTGAGGAAACTAGATGTAAATGAAGTTTAAACAATGATACAAGATAAATATAATTTGATCATAATTGTTAGTAATTGCCAAATGAAGAGTTTAGTTACAGGTTACAGGAGATCAGAGGAGGAGCAGACTGCTCTGTGGGCTGGCTAAACCGGAAGACTTCATGGAAGAAGAAGAATTTTGAGCAGCTGCTTGAAGAATGAGTAGAATTGGATGGAAAATAGAAGTTATTTCTGCCCTTCCCTTTAACTGGAATGCCAAATGTAGAAGTCAAGAAGAACAGAGTTAGTATGTTAATTTTGAATCAAAATCAACATTGAACCATGTGGGAGAATTTTAACTTTAATGAGCTGGAAAAAACCTCTTGATGATTTTAGCATATTATAAGTCCCCTTAATTCAGGCCTATAATACAAAAACAAAAATAAAAATTTTTAAGTGCTGGAGGGACATAGAGAAAGTGTTGCCATTCCAGATATTCACTATGAAAACAGCAATGTTATATTATTAAACCTGTACATTTCAAGCAGTTTATGTGAGGGAAAGAACACACAGAGAAACCATTTGTCTCCACTAGAGAAACCTTCACTTTAAACTGTACAATAAGCCTTGGTAACTCTAGAGCATCAAATAACCTTTCATGGATTCTGGTCCTGATACACATTACCAATCTAACGAGGAAAGTGTTTCTAGTATGCCTTCCTTCTTCCTTATCCTCAGAACTAAAGTGATTCTGTTTTTCTCAAGATCATTTCAAAGAAGATATCAATTTTGTTATTATATTCTCTTACCCCTTTTTCCTGTCCATCTTTCATCAGTATGTTTTAATTAATTATCTATTTTAAAATATACTCATTGCCATTTATAATTATATATAAATAGAAACGTAGAGATGATCAACTTCATGGTGAGTGGACATACATAGTGCTTGGGTTGCATATTGTTTTTTTTAAAGCAAATCTGGTCAAGTTTTGTTTGCTCTTAGACTAGAAATGAATCACATCTTTTCAGGAACCCAGAGGAATCATAAAGAAAAAGCAAGTGTTGTGGTATCAGGCAGAATTATTTTATTTTATTTCTGTTAAACTAAAAAATCAAGTAGGGTTTTTAGCCTTTTATTTATAAAAATCTCTAGTTGAAAAGAGCCACCTTCGGTATAAGTTATTTGATTTTTCAAAAATTAATTCCATTTCTATATAAAACATGTCCCTGTTAGAGAGTACAGACATTTGTTTTAAAAGTACCTGTAATCTTAACCATTAATACAGAGGTAGCTAGTATTAATATTTTAATATGTAGGCTGCAAGACTATAAATGAGTTTGGTTCATGCGTATATATTTGTTTCTTGCCTTTTTCTCCTAGCAGTGTATAGAGAATTGCTTTTAATAGTAAATATAATTTTTAACAACTACATGGCATGATAAATACATTCCAATATTTGGATATACCATAATATAATTCATTATCTTCTTTTGTTGGACATTTTTTCCTTAAATTCTTCACTGTTGTACATAGTACTGTGATGAAGAAATTTTCATATATATCATTACACACTTATTTATTTCCTGAGGATAAATTCCCAGATGTTGAGTTTCTGAGAAAAAGAGTATGCATGTTTTCTTTTGAAAATATTTTCACATTTTAATTTATATCTATAGTATATGGGAATGCCTGTTTTTCCTCATTCTTGCTAACTTTGGAAATTGATGTTTGCCAATTTCATAGGTGCTAGAAATATCTTTTTTATATGTTGAATGTTTTTCAATACTAGTTGGATTAAGTCTTTTTCTTGTATTTATTGGCCAATTTTATTTCTTCTTTTGTGAGTTGTCTATTTATAGCTTTTGCTCATTATTGATTGTATTTTTATCTCCTTATTGACATACATATGAGAGCTCTCTGTGTATTAAGGGTTTTACTTTTTTGTTATGGCTTTTTGCTGTGTGTTAAGGGTTTTACTTTTTGTTATGGCTTTTTGCTGAACAGAAGTTCTTTGGTTTCTCTTTTATCTTTTTATTTTGAAATAATTATCTATTCACAAGAAGTTACAAAAATAGTAGAGCGATGTCCCTTATCCCCATTATCCAGCTTTCTACAGTGGTAACATCTTGCATAGCTGTAGAACATTATTAAAACCAGAAAATTTACATTGGTATAATACCTGTAAGTAAACTACAGATGTTATTTGGATTTTGCTAGTTTTTACATGCATTCATTTGTGCATATGTGTGTTCTATAAACTTATATGGCATGTATAGATTTGTTTAACTACCACAATCAAGATACAGAACTGTTCATCACCATGAAGACACTCCCTAGTGCTACCCCTTTATAGTCTCATCCTCACCTCTTTCCTAACTCTGGGAATCCATTGATCTGTTCTCTACGTTTATCATTTCGAAATGGAATCATATAGTGTATAATCTTTTGAGATTGGATATTTTCACTCAGCATAATGTCTTTGTGATACAACTAAATTGTTGTTTGTCAATAGTTTATTCTCTTTTATTGCTAATTAATATTTCATTGTCTGAATGTACCATAGTTTATTAATCCATTTACCATAAAGCCCAAGTTTTGGCTATTACAAATAAAGTTGCCATGAATATTCATATTTTTATATGAACATAAGTTTTCATTTCTCTAAGATAAATGCTCAAGGGTGTGATTGTTAGATTGTATGATAAATGTATGTTTAATTTTATAAGAAACTGCCAAATTGTTTTCCAGAATAGCTGTACTCGTTTACACCAGCAATGTATGAGAAATCTAGTTCTTACACATCCTTGGCAGCATTTGGTATTGTCAGCATTTTTAATTTTTTTAGCCATTCTAATAGGTGTGTAGTAATATCTCATCTTGGTTTTAATTTTTGTTTCCTTAAACACTAACGATGTTGAACATTTTTTCATGTGCTAATTTGCCATCCTTACATCTTAACTTGTCTGTTCAGGTCTCTTTTGTTCATTTTCAAATGGATTGTTTTCTTACTGTTGAGCTTAGAGAGAGTTCTTTACACATTCTAGATATAAGTCATTCAGATATGTGATTTGCAACTATTTTCTTCCAGTCTGTGGCTCATCTTTTTATCTTGTTAACAGAGTCTTCACAAAGTAAAAGTTTTTAATTATGATAAAGTTCAATTACTGATTTTCTTTTCTTCTATGGATCGAATTTTTGATGTGATGTCTAAGAACTTTCCCCTAGCCCTCGGTCTCAAAAATGTTCTCCTATGTTTTCTTCTAAAAGTTTTATAGTTTCATGTTTTGCATTTAAACTCATGGTTCATTTTGCACTGGCTTTCATATATACAATGAGTTTTAAGTCAAGGTTCTTCAATTTTTTTTGCCTGTGGATATCCAGTTGTTTCAGCACAATCTCCTTCCTCCATTGGACTGATTTTGCACCTTTGTCAGAACTCAGTTGATGTATTTGTATTGATCCATTCCTGGGTTCTCTGTGCCATTGATCTATGTTTGTTATTCTGCCAGTACCACACTGTCTTGGTAACAATGGCTACATAATAAGACTTGAAGTCAAATGAAGTGATTCCTTCTACCTTATTCTACTTCTGCAAAACTGTTTTGGAATAAGCTTGTCTGTATCTGTGATACCTCTTGTGGTGGCAGCAAAGCATAGCACCTCTCCAGCTTGCCTTGCATATGGTACTGGATCTGGCTAAGGCCAGGAGAAGGTGACAGTATTCCACTGGGGTGAGCTTCTGAATGTCCAACTGAGCACAGCGTGGGAGGGAGAACTTTTTTAGGTAATAAGAAGTCATTCTTAATATTAAACAGAGGCAAGACATCATTTAAAATTATTTTTGTTGAAAATTTTCCTTTAGTGGTATCAATATAAGGCTAGTATACAGTATTTAGAATGGCATTGTCCTGCTTGAAAGCAAAGGCATAGACGGCTAAGTACTCAAGGACCCTTCTGTTTTCATTTTATCCACTGTTGTCAGGGACTTGGGTTTAGGTTTCTACAGCAACCACGGTCTGGACTACATAATACCAACACTTTATGTGCATGTGGTGTTAACTCTGATGCCTTATACGCTACGCGTGGCAGAGTTACAGTTACTATGGAGATCAATCTTTGGACACATTGGTTGATAACAATGTCTCTCATATGTGGATTTTGCTGCTGAAAGACTATGAAGTGATGTTATGAGTTGACCAAGAGGTACATAAGACTTTAATATGCATATTTTTATTTGAATTCTACCACTTAAGGCTGATGGCAAAATTATATATTCATCTTGAATATATAATTTTCTATTTTCTACTTAGTTTTCATAACCATCATTTTAAATAGCTATATAATATTTCATCTATGATTATACATATTTTACATTGTTTTTACATTGTTGGATTTTATGTTGTTTCAGAATGATAGATCAAGCTGTGAGAAATATTTTTGTTTATTAGATAGATCCCATGATGTGGGAGTAGTTAGCCAAACATAAACATTTTATAGTGTTTAATTCAAATTGCCAAATTGTATTTTTAAAGCATTCTAATCAGTTTATTATAAGACACGATCAGCAGTGTATGAGAGTACTAATGTCACTTTGCCAATATTTGTCATTATCATTTTTAAAAAGACTTTTTTACTAATTAGGGAAAAAATGTTACTCTGATTTAAATTTAATTTATTTGAAAAAGTTTTTTAAATTTCTATTTATTAGTTTCTCTTTTTGTGTTCTGTTTATTTTTCATGGTTTGAGTGGTTTCTTATTAATCTTTATGAGATCTTTATATAGTGAAATTATTGTATTATATACTACAGATTTTTTTTTAACATGGGTTTTTAAATTTTAAATGTTTTTATGTTTTTCCTTTGTGAGTCTTCTATTTTCTCTGTGCTTAAGTTTTGCCACCTAAAGAAGGTTTGCAGTAAATATTCAGTTCTGTTTTCTTTTACTTCTTTCATCACTGCCCTTAGCAAATTGGTTAACAAGCTGAGAAGTTTGGATACTTATGAGTCCAGACTTACTGTATGACTTATGTACCAAAGCAAGTACCAAATTAACTTGGTTCCATTTACATAGTTTATCAAAAATTGGAAACAAATTTTTAAAAGGACTAGAGAAGAAATCTAGCAATTTTAGTGCATTCCTAAGGTATTTATTACCCTTTACTAGAAGGTTTATTCACCATACCATCACGTGTGTTCGTGCAGATAATTGAGAATTATAGTAAGCTGTCTTAGTCTATGATACACAGACAGAATGCACTTTAATTGCATTCTAATTTATTATCTGATGAAAGTACCTTGCTAACAAATCAACCCGGATATGACTTATTGGATAGCCTTTGCACTTAGAGGAATAATCAGTCTGTAATCATAAACAACATGAACTATTCATCTTCTAGATTGCTATCGTATTTATTACTCTAAATTCCTGTGCCGGGTTTCTTTCCTGTTTGTTTCCCACTTCATGGCTCATGTGTCTCCACCTGCCTGCTGTAAGTTGGTGGAATCCTATGCTTACAAATTATTTTTCTTGAAGTAGGGGTTATGCATATGCCTAAAAACAGAGTGCTGTCACTTTACTGTAGAAATAAAATGCATTTCCCTTCAATGACAGTAAATAGAATAAACTGTCAACATAATATACTAATACATGATTTATTCTCTGCTGGCCTGGTAAGAACTAACACAATTTTAATTCTATA
>NW_006494612.1:3731402-3735152 GCF_000325575.1 Pteropus alecto | reverse complement strand
TCCAAAAAGGAGGTATGCAAGTTAAAATGCAGCGACTTCCAGCCCCTGTTTTCTTTTGAGACAACCTTGTGCAGAGAATTGGTATCGGGGAGTAAATTTAGCCAAGTGATGCCATTCTCTGATGCAGTACCTTCATAGAATTCTACCACTTAAGGCTGATGGCAAAATGAGCAACCTATGGCACTAATTCCACAGAATGATTTAAAACTTTGTAACATTACATTTCCTCAGTTGATCCAAATCTTTTTGAATACCACTATGTTAGGAGGGCATTGGAGTGGGACTAAAGTGTGGGGAGTACAAAACCATGTAGAAAAACCTAAAGACATTCATAGTCGGCCTCCTCAATGTAGTTACAATAAAGTTAATTGCCTTCCCTATTTCAGAAACCATTTTTTCTGTCTCCTCTATCTCTACCTTAATAATTTTAGTTGAATCTACCTGTCCTGCTTAGTATCTTTAGCAACCAAAGAGGATAATAATCCTTATTTGAGAGTATTCTCTTTTTATGAACACTGATCTTACATCTAGAAGAGACCTCACTCGTGCTTTTGGTATGACGCTGTCAGAACGAGTGTACCTAGAATTGTGCTATGATTTTTTGTTTCCATTCCTGGCCCATATTTGTGTCAAAATGGAAGGTAAAAAGATATTGGTCTATTTCACTTACCCTATTTACATTGGAAGTTGGTTTTGGCATGCAGATCACCTTAGGTGGGCTTGGAAGTTCTGTTCGGAAGGATTTGGCCCCAGTTTGGATCTATTCAAGGCATTGTTGACTTCTCTGTTTCCTGACCCCTTAGAGCTAGATCCTGTGTGCTATCCTGTCTGAATATTAGGAAAAAATTAGGGATCATTCTTACCTAACTTTCCTACCAATGCCCTTACATCCTGCTTGGGAAGTCTATATGCTTCTGTTGGCACTAATCCAAAAGAGAAACCACATTTACTATTTTAGGATCAGGTTGAGGAAGTGATATCTTGACAAGATGCAGAAGGAAGTATTTCTGAGCAGCCGGGCTTGCTTTGTGCATCCTATTTAGGCAGCCCACCTATTTTATCAGGATCTCTGGCTGTGCTTGAGAATGTTTGCAGAGGCTAACTCCAAGCCAAATCCTACTGTGAAGCTATAGCTCAGTTTGCTTTGGAGACAACTTACTTCATGTTTGCCATCCCCTTTGCTCTGTAGCTGTTTCTTCCTACTCTGGTTCCTGATATTTCCTTCTATTGTCAGTATTTTCTGGATCCATGCATTCTTTGCATGAATTTTTCAAGAACTTCCTTCTAAGGCTATGTTTGAACTCCATTTCAGGAATAATAACTATACAGTTATATTGTGAATTTAGTGGCATTTTTGACCTTCAGGAAGACCCTTTTAGGATCAAATTAGAGAAAAATAGTTATAGCTGGCCATAGTAGAATATAAGTCACACTTTGGCTTCCAGCCTTATAATTCTCCCCAGAATAGGTCTAGGAGCACTAATGACTTCCGTATTACTAAATGTAATGGATTTATTTTAGTCTTTGTCCTAATTGTATTGTCGACAGTTTCCTTTTTCTTGAAAAACACTCTTTACTTGGTTTTCTTCTGACTTTCTAGCCATTCTTTCCCTGCCTCTGTGGCAGGCTTATCCAGGTGATTAAATGTTACTATGCTCTTTTATGACTCTCTTCTCTCTCCAATTTACCCTTCAATATCCTTCAGTTACCAGAAACAATCTACTTTAGAGTAACCTTACCCACCTGACCTCCTCCTAGTCTACTCCCTAAATTCTTGAAGAACAGAAAAGTAAATATGAACATATTAAAAAACATACCATATTCTCGAATAGGAATTCTCAGCATTATAAAGTACCAATTCTCCCATACTTAATTTACAAATTAAAGTTATCCCAATGAACATACTAGACAAACTAATTATAAACGACATATCAAACCCTGAATAACCTTGAAAAAGAAGAGCAATGAGGGGGGACTAGCCCTTCCAGGTATTAAAACATACCATAAAGCTTCAATTAAAACAATGTAGTACTGGTGCAGGCATTGACAGACTATTAGAGTAGAAATGAACATTCAGAAATAGACTAGAAAATATAGCACCTTTGGATATGGTAAAAGCATTATCTCACATCAGTAGAAGTAAAGATAGACTAATACCTGGTATTGATATTACTGTGTAGCCATCTGGAAAGAGAATATTAGGCCCATACTTGACAGTGTATACTTGGATGAACTCCAGATTGGTGAGATACTTAAACATAAAACATGAAACCACAGGAGAATTTAATTATAACCTTAGAGTTATATAGCCTTTCTAAAATTGTGACTCAAAATCCTGAGCTCAAAAGATTGGTTAATTTACCATTTAAAAATCTGTGTGACCAAGATTCACCATAAGCAAAGTCAGAAGAGAAATGCAAGATTCATTACAATCTCTATCAAAATTCCAGTGATAATTTTCACAGGAATACAACAAAAATTTTAAAATTTGTATGGAACCACAAAAGACCTCAAAGAGCCTTGTAATCTTGAGAAAGAAGAACAAAGCTGGAAGTATTACACTTCTTAATTTCAGCCTATGTTACAAAGCTATAATCAAAATAATATGATATTGACATTAAAAAAACACACATTGATCATTGGTGCAAAATAGAAAGCCCAGAAATAAACCTACCCATATGTGGTCAATTAATTTACAATAATGGAGCCAAGAATATGCAATGGTCAAAAGATAGTCTCTTCAATAAATGGTGTTGAGAAAAATAGACAGCCACCTGTAAATGAAACTGGATCATTATCCTACACTGTGCAGAAAAATCAACTTTAATTAGATTAAAGGCTAGAACATAAACTTGAAACCATAAAACTTCTAGAAGAAAAGATAGGGGCTAAGCTCCTTGACGTTGGTCTTGACAATGATTTTTTTTTTTTTTTTTTTGTATTCGACACCAAAGTGAAGGCAACAAAAGCAAAAATAAACAAATGTGACTATACCAACTAAAAAGTTTCTGTACAGCAAGAAAGGCAACCAACCGAATGGGAGAAAATATTTGCAAATCATATATCTGATAAGAGGTTAATATGTAAAATATACAAAGAACTCATACAACTCAGTAGGATAAAAAAAAAAAATCAAAAATTGAGCAGAAGATCTGAATAGACATTTTTCCAAAGAAGAGGTACAAATGGCCAACAGGTACATGAAAAAGTGCTCAACATTTGTAACTGTGTGGTGATGGGTGTTAACTTACCGTGGTAATAAATATATACACACACACACATATATATGTAGTAATGCAATATATACATATATCAAATTATTTTGTTGTACACCTAAAAATAATACATTATATGTCAATTATATCCCAATTAAAGTTTTTTTTAATTTAAGAAAAGAAATACAAGTTGAAAAAATTTTGTCACTAATATTGCAGACAAGTATATATAGTAAGAGCTATAGAAACATAATAGAAAAATGGGCAAAGGACATGAACAGATAGTTGCAGAAAAGGAAGTATAGATGGCTCTTAAAAATGTGAAAGAATGCTCAACCTTACCTAAAAAAAGAGAAATGCAAATTAAAACTTCAATAAGATATGTTTCTCACCTATCATATTGGGAAAAATCCAAAACTTTAGTAACTCAATTAGTTGTCCAGGCACTTTGATACATTGTTGGTAGGTGTGCACAATTTAGCAATATCTGTCAATATTACAAATGCCTTTACCTTTGACCCATTAATTCTACTTA
>NW_006494612.1:3709033-3731340 GCF_000325575.1 Pteropus alecto | reverse complement strand
CAATGGAAGACTATGAATTCCTGCCCTCCTCTCCCGGGAAAAAGGATATGTTAAGTAAAAAAAGTAAGGTACAGAACAGTATGTATAGCACTCTCTCTTTGGTGTAAGAAAGGAGGGACGAGTGTGTGTGTGTACTCATATCAGGTTATATGAACTATAGTACATAAGAAAGACTAAGATTGATTACCTATAGGGATGGAGGAAATTAGGTAAATAGTGACAGGCTGGAGTGTGACAGTATACCTTTTTATTTTATATTCTTTTGATTTAAAAATGCATAAAAATACCTACAAGTCTGATCAACTTCTCTACCCCTTCTCCTAACTTTAGTGGTTTTTGAGGTTGGAGACTTCTAATGTGAACAGCAAGGCCCTGGAAAGCCTATTTCTTCAGCCTTACATCACAGCATGCTTCCCCTTGTCCTCTCTGCTTTGGCCACATTGGCCTTTTTTCTTTGCATCAAACTCATTGTGTTTCTTTCTGTAACAGGGCCTTTTATCATGCTGTTCCCCCTCCCTGGAGACTTTGCCTAGTTAAAACGTGCTTATCTTTTGATCTTAGTAGTATGTTACCACAACAGAGAAGACGCCTCAGATAAGATCAGATTTTCCTTCTGTGTGCATTGGTAGCACCTTGTTCATCTTTTTAACTCTGATCATAAATGGCAGTTGTACATTCTTTGTTGAGATAGTTTAGTCTGTCCCTCCTACTAGAAAGTAAGCCACATGAGGGCAGAGACCACGTCTACTGTGTTCAGGAATAAAAATACCTGTTTCCTAGGGTAGTGAAGATTAAACGAGATGGTAAATGTTATGTGCTTAGCATGGTGCCTAGCACAAAAGCACATCCTACTAGTTGGATTCTGCTATATCTTGTTATATTTTTACTAAAAAGAAATGATACTGTTGTGAATAAGTTAATTGAATAAGGTTTAAGGAAGAATTCTGACTCTCCTTGGTCAGAAGAAGGAGTACCTTTGGAGAGGACTAGCTAATCCTTTTGTGAAAAGAGAAAGAAAATAGCTTTTACTCTACTATTCTTGGCTCTTATGTCGAAGTCAAGCTGCAAGAAAACTTTTTTGACAAAATATATTACCTTTTCCAGAAGCATTTCTTTTTTCTTTTTTTAGTCAAATAGCAAGCAGTTTTTAAAATTACACAAAATAGAATTTTTCAATCAGAATCTGGGAATTAATATGTACAATTGCAGGTCTATATTTGTCGTAGTAACCAAACTTGTAATAATTAGGTAGAATTCAAGACAATGGGATCCAAAATAATAAGACAGACATTTTGTGTTGTGGCACAGAGAACAGGTTTGTTGTGAATCACTGGGATCATGTTCCCCATAGTGTTATTCGTAGAGTGGCTTTGAAGAGTTTTAAAAATTATATTCCAGCTGCTTAATAGTTTCTTCCAGTGTTCTCCAGTTACCATGGCCTCATTTCAGTTCCTGACATTTTGAAAGTTGGTGGATTATTTTAAGTGCCAGGTTTTTACTTTTCACGTATTAAGTAGGTATTAAGAAAATTGCCCTTTTGGTTTACTCCTTTGAGTTCTTTGTTTTACATTTCTTGAATGTGGCCATCTGCCCTGCTCTCAGGAAATTGGAGTCCTTAGATCCAAACTAAGATATGCATAACTAGGAAGTATTGTTTCCTGTCATTTTCCTTCATAGCTTGGAGAAGGCTACGCATGGAGCAGAAAGCACAAACTGGTGGCCTGTAGGCTACTTGGGGTTCTCAGATCTCTTTTGCTCAGCCTGTAGAGTAAGTTGAAAAATCTGGATTTCCAGTTTCTTTTGAAAATTCAGAAGGCATGGCATTACCATGTGGCAGCAATTGGCAGTGCTCTGTAGGTGTAGCAGAAGCACCCCAGGCTGCCATAGCTTTCTCTTTCTTGCCTCTTTCCCCCTAGGTTCATCCCCCTTACTTTATTAATTTATATTCCTTTCCTGGCTTCTGGCTTCTTTAGGCATTCGAGATTGTGACCATTGGTATAGCTGGGTAGGACACCATTAGGTTAAGAGCAAGGGAGGCTAAAATCAGCGGTCTGCTGAGCTGCTTCAGTTATACAATCTCAGAGGTCTTCCATGGCATCCTGATCAAGGGCATCCTTGGTCTTTCTCCTGGTTAATGAGATTTTAAAAATGGCAATGGATGTCTTGTACAAATGAGCTTAGAATAATTAAATAACCATTTAATAAGAACTATAATACTACCCAATCAGAGCTGGTTGACTGCCAGGACTGTTTTCTGGAGCTTCCTCTTATTCCTCTAAGTTTGTAGAATATGTTACCTGTTGATGAAAATGTTTGAATGTATTATTTCTTTTCCAGGAGTTTTTAAGAGGAAATAACCCATAAACTAGCAAGTTGGCAAATTGTTAAGTGGCACAGAAAACCAAAAATACCTCACTCCCCCAAACTTGAAATTTTTGCTCTATTTTTTAATTGTGATAAAATATATATAACATAAAATTCATGATTTTAACCATTTTTTATGTGTACAATTTACTGATTCGGTGACATAAAGTATATTCACATTACTGTGCAACCGTCACTACTATTCATTTCTGGAACTTTTTTACCATCTGGTGAAACAGAGACCCTGTACTCATTAAACAGTAACTCCTCATTTTGCCCTCTCCCCAGACCTGGTAATCTCTATTCTGTTTTCTGTCCCTATGAATTTACCTATTCTAGGTACCTCATACAAGTGAATTTATACAATGTTTGTCTTCTTCTGTCTGGCTTACCTCACTTAGCATAATTTTTTCAAGCTTCATCCATGTTGTAGCATGTATCAGAATTTCATTCTTTATCATGGCTGAATAACATTCCATAGTATAGATATACTATATTTTGTTTACTTTTTTATCGGTTGATGAATCAAAACTCTAATCCTTTAACTTCACAGCACCTTCCTTTAGTGGCTAAATAGGAAGGTAGTTTCTTTTTGGTTCTCTGTCCTTGCTGGCTTCTTGGTGTTCCTCCTCCTTTATCTCCCCCAGAACGTTGCACATCAACTTGACACTCAGTGATTGTAATGCAAAGCGATTCTGCTTCCTTTGGCCATTAGTGAAGCTGTTGTATTTATGGTCCCACCTTATCCTACCTCACTTTCCAGTTTAACTCTAGGAGCATAGTGATATCTGACTTGGTTCTATGTGACTTTTGGTTCTTCTCCTATGAATTAGGCCTTCTTCCTATAACTCCCTAGATATCTGGAAGACTTAGCTCTCTGGTCACAGCTGAGTCATTCACTAGCTAGTTGTTTGACTTTAAGCTACTTACTTATGAAATGAAGAGTTTAGTGTAGATGATATTTCTAGTTTCTTCTAACTTTTATATTTCGTTGTTCAAAACATTCTACTTGCTATCAGCATGGTGGTAAAAGTAAAAATTGATGGAAATCCATTTAGGAGTTTGTGAATAAAATAAGATTATACATCAGAAAATGCTTGGTAAAGGTGGTTTTACCATAATTAAGACTATAAAAAGATTTCTGTACAAAGTTGTTGGAAACAGAGTAACTTAATTTCTTGCCGCATAGATAAGGGGGGCTGTACAGTGAGTGAGAAGGGAATGAGTTTAGGAACAGTTAAACTGGGTTTAAAAGCAGTAAGAAAGTAGTATCTTTTTTTGAGTATTTTGAAAAAAGCCAACTGACAACACTTGGAAACAATTTCAATATATTTTATAACTCTTTGATACAGACACAAAAGTTACTAACTTTTATTGTTTTCGTTTGGGCCTTTTTGGGCAGCATACCTGACTTGATATACCTGACTGTATTAGAGAGGAGGTGAGAGAGTCCAAGGCAGATCCTAACAAACTGATAAAGCTGTTGCAAACCTGTAGTTGGCAGATTTTTAAATTTCCTGGTTCAGTAAATTTTCAAAACAAATCAACCAAATAACTTTGGGAATTATTATAGTGTTGTCAGCTTTTTATTACCAAGAAAAATTATTTTTAAAAACCTTTTATCTATTATCACTATTTTATAAAAGGAAAAACAGTAACATGTAAGAATTATCTCAGAATTAAGGACAGCTTTTAAAATCGAACAGCACATAATATTACCATTTTTCTGTGCACCATTGTAGGCTTGATTGTGAATCATGTTTGGAGATTACTGATATAGATAGAAATGTCTATGAAATTTAGAGGAAAGGAAAATCATAACTGCCTGGACTGAGCAAAGTTAGAAAAGATGGAGGAAGGACTGGTGCCAGTGAATGAGCAATGTTTAGGAAAGGAAGTTTTCAGGGAGTGAAGAAGGTGCATTGGTTTTAGATATGATGAGTATCCAGGTTGAAGTTCAGCAGCCAGTAGGCAGATTAGACATGGAGATGAAGGTTTGGACATCTTCACGCTTGAGGGGATTGTAGTAACCAAAACAATGGGCTAAGTTTCCTGAGGGGAAATGTGTGGTAGATAAGGCAAAGGATAGCTTGTTAGAGGTTTAAAAGCTTGGATTCTGAAACCAAACTGACCGGATTTGAATGCTGGCTTCACCAGTTAGTTACAAGCTATGTGACTTTGGTGACGACACTTTATTATGTTGTCTTGAGAATGAAATGAATTCTCAGTATTATATAAAATGCTTAGAAGTTTGCTTGGCAGATAGTAAATGATATATGTGTTAGCTATTGTTATTTGGTAGTGGATTAAAAGATCTCTAGGTAGTATGTAGTAAGTAGTGGCAGGCCATAGCTCTTGTGTAGAAAGGAAATGGATAAATTCCAAAAATCTTATTTGATAACTTGTAAGAAAGCTATGGAAACAAGAGGAGGAGATAAACTCAAATTCTAGAGAGAGAAGAGCATATCTCATGTGAACTTAAAAGTTGTTTTTTTCCTGAGAGCAGTTGCCAAGTATGGGCATGTTCCTAGGGTTAGTGAGGGTCCTGGCAGAGGCAGTCCGCAGGGGAGAAAAGAAATCAGAAGAGCTTTTAACAGTTTTTTTAGGCTGGTTTGACAGATGGAAATCTAGATGAGCCCAAAATACACAGCCTTTTTTTTTTTTCTCTCTACTAGACACCTGCTAAGTGCTGGGGCAGTGTGGGAAGCTGGGACCTTAGCCTGGAAAAGCCAAGTAAAATCTCTTGCAGTCTCGTGGTTCTTAGGACACTTGTTGGGTTCTCAACTTCTACATATCAGGACCCCTTTTCAATCTTAAAAATTATTGAAGACACCAAAGAGATTTTGTTGCTTTGGGTTATATCTGTTGATATTTACTGTATCAGAAATGCAGAAATTAAAAGTAAGAAAAATTTTAAATATTTATTAATTTTAAAATAATAGTAATAAATTCATTACATGTTAACATTAATAAACATATTTTTGTAAAACAATTATATTTTCCCAAACAAAAATATATTTTTGAAAAGAATGAATTGTTCTATATTTTTGCAAATCTCTGGCATAATAGCAGACAGCTGAATTTTCCTATCTGCTTCTGTCTTCAGTTTGTTGCAAAGTGTTGTTTTGGCTGAATTAAATGAAGAAAATCCAGCCTTACACAGATAAGTAGTTGGAAAAAGCAGGAGTAATATAATTGCTTTTTCAGATAATTGTGAATAATCTTTGATCTTATGCCAGAACTTGACAGGTGGTAGTTTCTTAAAGGTTAGCTGCAGTGTAGAATCCGAAACCATATCTGATGGTATTTATTACATTAAAATCCATTGTTATATCTTGTATTTTGAATGGATCTTTTACCCAGTTGTAATTTTGTATCATGCATTGGTCATTTGGAAATATTGATTCTCTGAGGTATACAAGTCTTCTAAATATTGACATGTTTCATTATAAAATATATATAAAAATTACATATTTGTTAATATCACCATTGGTCTCATCAGAAAAGTTATTAACTATTGGCAAGTTGTCAAGGTTATGGTAGCTGATACAAGTTTTTTGCAATTCTAATTTTTGCCTGAAAGTTCAAATTTTATTTTTGGAAACAAATACTGTTATTTTTATCTCTTGAACTAACAGGCTCACTTCATCATTTTGAGAAAACATCTGCTAAATATCCAAGTTAAAAGGCCATAATTTGTCTATTGGTTGTTCTTTCAAGTAAAAATGGTATTTCATGAAAAAAACAGCTAATTCAGCTATTGACTCAAAGAATCACACAAGTGCTTTTTCTTTAGACAGCTACCATACTTTGGTATAAAACAATGCTTTTTACATGCTCTCCATTTTGTAACTTGTAGTATAAAAAGATGTATACTCAGGGGTCAAGATTTAATAGAATTAACTATTTTTACTATTTCATCAAAGATATTCTTAAGTAAAACTGGCATTTTTCTCACTGTGAGTGCATGGCACTGAAGAATATAATTATACAGTTGGTGTCACTGCCTTGATTTGTGCTAAGGATCCAGCAGTTTTAACCACTATTGCTTTTGCACCATCAATGTCAATGTCAACACAATGAGCAAGGCAAATACTATTTTAAATATTACATTTTAGTTTTTATTTTATGGCCCTCCTCCAAAAAAAAATCTCAGGGATCCCTAGAGGTTCATAGAATATACTTTGAGAACCACTAATCTAAAGGAAGGGACCTGCAATGAACACCTGACAATTTTACCTTTGAGACATTTGAAAATAGAGGTGAATGGAGTCTAACTAAAACTATATTCCAGTCCCAAACCAGCTCAGTCCTTTCTGCCTAACAGAGGAAAGGCCAGCCCTTTGTGGGAAGTGATATCAATTATAGTCCCTACAGTTATTTCATATGTAGTGTTTGACATACAATAAAATATTATGAGAAAGGACTTTTGCTTCTCACCATAAGAGAATAATAACAGGATCTGGAATTGCCTTCTCTCTATAAACAACTAGAAAACTGGACAAGATATTTGAAACAACTGACAGCTATCAGCACAGCACTGTGATTCCTAAAAGAAGGACAACGAAAGAGATGAATTCCATGATTGCTTTGGCTTTCTGCCCAGAAGCAATTTCTATACCAGACACAGATCAGAGTTTAGAGAAGCCATGGTGGCTAGAATTTACCAGAGAAGAAGGAGTTATGCAGAGAAAGAGCTCTAGAAGTCAGTTTAGGAGTCCCTTTGAGTCCTGCTTGTACGTATAGTGAAACTCCATAAGGCTAGGAACAGAACAACTTCTAGGAAAAAAGTTATTGAGGAGCTAGCTATAAGCTGAACAATTCCCACAGCTCACATGAGACCAGAAATTGTTTGAGTTCACATTACCAGATTAAAAAGACTTCATTGAATGTATGGGTCTGTCAGGGGATACTTTAGAAGGATTGCATCTTTGTAGTTGGGCTAAATTAGCTCCAGAATAAAGGTTATTCTAGACCCACTGTAAACATAAGCCCATGTAGATTAAATGGGTTTACATGTAATTTAACTCTCCACTAGAACAAAGTCCAGTCCTTTTAAAAGGAATACAACAAAATCTAACACTCAGGAACATAAAATCAGCAATATTTGGCATACAATAAAAAGTTACTGGACATGTCAAGAAGTGGGAAAACATAACTCATAACCAAAACAGAAACAGACCCAGAAATGATAGAAATAATGGAATTAGCAGATATGACTATTGAAGCAGCTATCATAGATATGCTCAATATATTCAAGTAATTAAAGGAAAACATGAATGAAATGGTAAATAGACGAAGATATAAAGAACCAAATGGAACTTCTAGAGATGAAATATAAAGTATATTAAATGAATTTCACTTAATGGGATTACATATAGACAAGATAGCTCCAGCAGAAGAAAATATCAGTGATCTTGAAAAAAATAACTATCCAGAATGAACATAGAAAGATGATTGAAAAAATTCACAGAGCCTCATTAATATTTAGACCAATATCATGTGGTTTAAAATGAGTAATTGGAGCACCAGAGGGTGGAGGAGACAGGAAAAATATTTAAAGAAATAATTCTCAAAATTTTCAAGTTTTATAGAAAGTATAACTTCCATATCCAAGAAGCTCAATAAAGCCCAAACAAGATAATCATAAAGGAAATCACACTGGAATACCTCATAATCAAATTGATGGGGAAAAAAGTGATAGAGAGAATATTAAATTTAAGCTTAAAAAGGCACATTAAGTACAGAGGACAAAAGATAATAATTATCATAGGCTTCTGTCTGAAACTATAAAAGAAACAGAAGAGATAGAGAAATAAACCTGTCAACCTAGATCTGTACCCACTGAGAATATCTTTCATTAAGAAGATGAAATATTTTTTCAGACAAATTAAAACTGAGAGAATTCATTACAAGCAGACTACTACTACAAGAAATGTTAAACAAGATTCTTCAGACTGAAAGAAAATAATACCTTTTGGAAACTATGAGCTACACAAAAGAATGAAGAGCTCTAGAGATGCTAAATATGTGGGTAAATATGAGCTCTTTTTTCCTCATTTAAAAATTTAAAAATAACTAAAACAAAAATAATAACAATATATTGTGGGCTTCATAACATATGAGGAAGTAAAATGTCTGAAAAGAATAGAACAAAAGATGGAAAGGGGATAATGGAAGTATACTGTTGAAAAGTTATACGTAAGAGTATAGTATTATTTAAAGGTAGACTATGATAAATAAAAGATGCATACTGCAAATCCTAGAACAACCACTTTAGAAAAGAGAGAGTAAACTAATAAGCTAAAGAGTGGAGATAAAATGGAGGACTAAAAAAAAAAAAAGAAACAAAAAACTCCAGCTCAATTCAGAAAATGGCAGGAAATGAGCAGGAAAATGGAACAAAGAACAAATGGGACAAATAGAAAACATACAGCAAGAAGAATTATATTAACTGTAAACAATCTAAATACTCCAGTTAAAAGGCAAAGATTTTCAGACTAAATATAAAAGCAAGAAACTCTCTGTTTTCTATAAGAAACTTATTTTAGAAAGAAAGACCAACAGGTAGAAAAAGATATACCAAACACTATTCATAAGAAAACAAGAATGGCTGTATTAATCTCAAAGTAGACTTCAGAACAAAGAATATTATGAGATAAAGAGGAACATTTAAAAATGATAAAGGGGTCAGTTCATCAAGAAAGATATAACTATGTTTAATGAATATGCATGTAATAACAGAGCTTCAAAGTACACGGAGCAAAATCTGACAACTGAAATAGATAAACCCGCAATTATAGTTGGAGATTTCAACATTCTTTTCTCAGTAACTAATAGAACAAATGTACATAAAATTCACAGGGAATAAAAGACTTAACACTATCAACTAACTTGACCTAACTGACATTTATAGACCATGCTTCCCAACACTACAAAATAAACATTCAAATGCTCATGGAACATTTACCTAGATAGACTACATGGTTGGTGATCTTTTAAAAAGTTTCAATAAATTTAAAAGTTTCTAAATTACACAGCATGTACCTTGACCAAAACCAGAATTAAATTAGAATTTTCTAACAGAAAGAGAGCTGGAGAATTATCAAATATTTAGAAATTAAATAACAGTCTTCTAAATAACTCATGGGTAAAAGTAAGAAATCACATGGAGAATTAGAAGATATTTTGAATAAAATTGAAAAAAATGTCAATTTGTGGAGTGCAGCTAAAGCAAAGCTTAGTCAAGAACTTATTACTTTAAGACAATGGTCTACTCTTCTACCTGAATAAGCTGGAAAAGAATGAGCAATGTAAACTCAAAGGAAGTAGAAGGAATGCAATAACAAGGGTAAGAGCAGAAATCAGTGAAATAGAATGGACAAAAGAAAGAAAAAAAGAAAGGACACACAGAGGAAAATTAATAAACTGAAATGTCGATTTTTGAAAAGATCGATAGTCCCACCAGTATCAGAAATGATATTGAAAAGAGTAGGTAGATACATGGGTAGTCCCCAGTTGGGCATAAAGACAGTTTATCAGGTATGAGGCAGTAAGAGAGGAGGTAAAACAGAGGCTAAGCTTCAAAAAGGGGAGTGCCAAGTTTGAGGTCTTGGTGGGTGTGCCTGCATTTCTAACACTAAAGGGAGGTAGAGATTAAGAGAGGGAGGCCAGGATGGGAGTCAGAGGAACCAACAAGTCACCTATTGATATTGATGTAACTGGGAATGAAATGAAGAGGGAGGAAATAGACGACTACTTAAAAGAAAGTAATGTTTGTTTTTCTCTTGTGACAAATTCTTTGACTCTTTCCACAGTAAAAATTTAGATGCACTCCTTAGATGTGGTCATTTTTTACTCTCAGATTTAAGCTAATGAATCATGTTCAAATTGCTTTAATATTGTATTTGGTAAGAAAATGTATGAAAATGTTTTCTTTGAGAATTGTTACAATGAATATAGAACTAAAAATCAAGAGAAATATACTACTGCTTATGTAGTACGTGCGCCCCCACTGCTTAAGGTGATTTTCAATAGTAAGTATTTTACCGGGGTTTCTTTTTTTACTGTTATTTTTTATTGCTGCAAGTAGTAGCTGACTTTTTTTTAGAATGGACTAAGCAGAAATAGACAGAGAAAAGTTCTATTAGGTATATTTCAGGTGAAGGAAAAGCGTTGGACTGAATTATAAGATTATTTTTAATAAGAGTCAAGGACTAATGTTGGTATAAAATTCAAACTTCATGGCTGGTTATTTTTTCTTTTTTAAGAAAATTTTTTTATTTGAAAAGTGGCCAAAGTGCTTTTTATAAAATACTTATTAACATGCCTGGCAAAGAGAAATGTCTAGATTTTTTTTTCACCAAATGTTAAAATCTGGATAGTAGGTTGTAGGGTGATACCCCTCCCCCCATCATTTTTGTATTTGTTTGAATTGCTTGATTTTTAAAATAATGAGCATGCATCTTTTTTTTCAATACTTGTAGAGCAAAAAGTGCCTAACATAAGAAACATAAAGTAAATATTTATTGAATAAATGAATGAATAAAATAGATTTTGTAGGAAAATTAAGGTTACTATTTATTGCATTACTATTATATTAGGTGTAGTTATAATAATACTTTCATAAATTGAACATACTGAAAAGTCATTTTGGCAGTAATTATAGTTTGTTGCCCGCCTGCCTCCCAAATGAAATATGTGGGTTCATGCCATTTTAGTCTACTAGAAATACCTGTAACTTCCTAAAACACTCTATCTTTCTCATATAGCTATTGTAGAAAGGAAATATTTGCTTCCAAATGATTTCTGTACCCGCTCTGTAATTATTTTCCTTCCTGCTCAGAATAGAAACTATTTCTGGCAGCAGGAGCTCTCAGCAGAGAAAGTTAGTCCTTACCACAGCAGACAGTGTTGTACAAAGAATTAATTAAAAATATAATCTGTTTGCAACCAGCCAGGGTTGAAGGTGTTTAGTCAGTTTTCAGTATCTTCCTGTACTCCCTCTTATCCTTCTTTATAAGTGGTCTTTTTTTCTTTTAAGTCTACCGATTTGTTTCTTATATCTCTTCAGTTCTAGGTATAGATAGTGTTGTGGGCCTCTTAATTCACAAGTAATCTTATGAGTAATGGGATTTCTTTTCGAATGGCCATATTATTGTTATCTCTTCCAAAAGAATAAAATACTTAAGCTGTAAATATAAAACTTGAACTCTCTGGAAGTTCTGAGTAAAAAGTCTTTTCATCACACATTGTCTTTTCTTCTGCATTTCCCCCCCTCATCAATTCAAAGAGCCTTATTTGAAGAATTGTTTTTGTATTTTGTGCAGCTATGAATTACAAAAGAAAGTTTTAAAAAATTTTAGCAATGATGGAATCCAATTACATTTTTCATTGATCACTGAGTAGCACAAACTCAATTGTTATTCTCTAGATTTTCAACAAAGCATGTTATGAATGAAGGTAGACTTGGATCATACATCAGATGAGCATAATGTCCTCGTTTTTCCAGTACAGTTCTGGTTTATATCTATTTTCCTGTCATAATTTTTAAATACATTTTTTATTTTAAATAAGTTTAAGATTTACAGAAAAGTTGCAAAGGTTTTACAGAGAGTTTCTGTATACCCCTCACCCAGTTTCCCCTTTTGTTACCATCTTACATAACCATGGGACATTTGTTAAAACTAAGAAATCAATAGCAGTATATTACTATTAACTAAACTCCACACTTTAAAGATTTACCAGCTTTTCCATGAATGTCCTTTTTCTGTTCCGTGATCCAATCCAAGATACCACATTGCATTTAGATATCATATGTCCTTACTCTGTCCTGTGATAGTTTTTCAGTCTTTAATTATCTTTCATGACTTTAACAGTTTTTAGGAATATAAGTCAACTATTTTGTGGAATGCCCCTCAGTTCGGATTTGCCTGATGTTTTTCTCAGATAGACTAATCTTACGGTAGTTTTAGGAATGATACCACAGAAATGAATTGCCCTACTCATCCCACAAGATTATGGGTACAGTCTAGCAGTATGACTTATCATTGTTGATGTTAACCTTGATCTGGCCAAGGTAGTGTTTTCCAGGTTTCTCCACTGTAGTTATTTCTACCCCCCATACTCTGTTCTTTGCAAGTCACTAAGTCCAGCGCACACTCATAAGTAGGAAGTAGGCTAAGCTCTTATAGGATATAAACATAAATTATTTGAAATTCTTCTCTAAGGAAGACCTGTCTTTTCTCCCCCATTTATTTATTTCTTCAATCATTTGTTTCTATCAGTATGGACTCATGTATATTTATTTTATACTTTGAGTTATAATTCATTACTACATTATTTTGTTGCTCAAATGGTTCCATCTTTGGCTGTTGGGAGCTCTTTGAAGTTGGTTCCTATGTCCTTTTGACATACCCCTATTCTTTATTTATTTTTTTTCAACACTTCCTTACTCTCTGGTACTACAAGATGCTCTGGGCTCATCTTATATTTTCACTACCGTAGTCCTAGAATCAGCCATTTCTCCAAGGAGCCTTGGTTCCTTTTATTGAGTAGTGGCATTTAGAAACCAATATCTGAGCAATGAATGTACTCATTGCTGCTTGAGTGTTACTGTTTCTAGGCCCTCTCAACAGATAGAGCAAGGAAATATATGTATGTATACATATGTACTCATGGATACACACATAATTATTTTTGTATCTTTCCATCTATATCTATATTAAGCTAAACATGAGTTGATACTGATGATGCTGATGCAAATTCTGTACCATTCTGTAGGATTCTTTCTAGCCTTCCCCCGTTTCTGTAACTTCCCTCTCCAACTGTGAATAACCTGACTTCCACCATCCATCATCCATTTACTTATTTATTCAACTGTAGTATACATGTAAAGCAGTTTCAAAAATGTTAACTCCTACCCCTGTGAGAAACAACTTACCAACTAGACAACAGTGTTTATGTACAGTTCTTTTTGCCTCTAGCCTTACTGTTTTCAGTCAAAACATGGTTTTCCAAAGTTAATTTAGGTCAGCTCTTTTTTTTCCTATACCCTCTTCAGTGAGATTATGTCATACGTTTATAATACAGTTAAATTCTCATGACATGGTCTGTATTCTATCCCAGGATCCCCACTCTTGATTGAATTTTTAATGTACATATGTTAAAGTTCACTTTTTGTGTTGTAATGTATTTTGGGTTTTGCCAAATGCTCAGTGTCATGTATCCACCATCCCAGTACCGTATGGAATAGTTTCATTACCTATTCCCATGTATTTTCTTTGTAGTAAATCACACTCCCCCAAACTGCAATAACCTAGCAGTTTTCTGTTCCTTTTGTTTTGCCTTTTTCAGAATGTCGTATGAAGGGAATCATATAATATGTATGTAACCTTTCTTATCTGACTTTTTTTCACTTAGCAAAATGAACTTAAGATTCATCTTATTGTGTGAATCAGTAGCTTGTTCCTTTTTATCACTGAATAGTATTGCATTATATGGATGTCTTTTAGTTTGTTTATCCATTCCCCTGTTGAAAGACATCTTGGTTGCTTCCAGTTTTTAGTGATTATGAATAAAGCTGCTATAAAAAATTCACCTATAGGTTTTTGCACAAACATAAGTTTTCAATTCACTTAGGTAATTACCTAGGAGCATGATTGCTAGGTTGTATGGTGTGTTTATGTCTAACTTTGTAAGAAACTGCCAAACTATCTTCTGAAGTGTCTGTGAACATTTTGCATTTTCATCAGCAATGAATGAGAGTTCCTATGCTCTGCATCCTCACCAATGTAATTTTTAATATTGCCCCCTTTCACTTTCAGTAGTGTTACCACTGAACTCAAGGGGTTCACCACTTGAGGTGTTCTATTCAAGAACGAAACATGGCTGTCATTAGGTAGTTGACAGCTATGTCTAATTCTTGAATAGAATACCCCCAAAAGCAAATCCCTTGAGTTGTGTAATGATAGTATCCTGGTTTGAATGATAATCTATGCTGTATTAAGTAAACATTGACATATTCTATCTTCTCTTCTTATGTTTTGTGACTTAATTGGTGAGGAAATTGAGTCCAGGGTTTTTTGAGATGTAGGATTTTCCTCATTAGCATGACTTTAGATCATCTAATTTTTATTTTATTTTTTACATCTAATTTTTAATGGTGAATTAAGGAATAAATAGATAAAAGAAATCAAGTAAAGTAATTCAATTGATTGAATCAGATTGACATCATGTAATTAGTGCCAGTCTCTGTGAGCTTACTCATTTTTATACCATTCTTCTAGTTGTCTGTTCACTTTCTTCGGTAGCACCACAAGTAATTTTGTACATTTTTTACATTTAGTCTAGCTCTCAACTGTAATTTGGATGTTTCTTAATACTGCAAAAGATAGAGAAAATGAAATCATTGCAGCTTCTAATGCAATTCTCTGTCAGACTCACAGATGGTCAGTAGGGACAGAAAGCCATCTTTGTGAAACTCCGTACAACTCTGGGTACCTGTTACCTTTCACATATTTATGCTTTGGTGTTATTTTAATTTTCATATTTATTCTTTGGATTCCAGGGTTAGCTATTTCAGTTATACCTTTGGCATGCTGCATGTTAGCCTTGGGCAACTGCCTTTTTGCCTTATCTTGAAGCCAGACAGAGCAAATAATGCTTTTCTTTCTTTAAAAGTTTTCTTCCCTCTTATATCTGTAATGACTCTTCCTTATTCATACAAAAATAATGATGTCAGCAAAAATGAGAGTTAAAGGTTTGCTGAGAAAATTTTTGAGCAGCTCATTCATGTTATCTACCCAAGGTCTCTAGAGACAGTTTGTTTTAATGAAAACTGCTAACATTTCTAGAAATCCAGACTGTTGCTTCACTTAGTCATGCAAGTGAGAACTCTCCTCACAGGTCAGAGGCCACAGGTGCATCTGCAGACCTGTCATCTCATCTTCGGGAACAGCCAACTAACCTTTCTGGTCTTTTTCACAGGTGGTGGGGAGAATGCAGTCTCCAGATGTCAGGGTCTAAGGAGGTCAAGTCAGACTCTTCTTGAGAATGTCTAGTCCACAACGGTCAGAATACTGAAACAGTGCAGTGGTTGGCAGAAAATTGACAAACCCATCAGATTTATTTTAGGAGATAGTAGCTTGTAGATTAAATTGTTCCACTAGTGATTTTCCTTTCCTTAGATCGAATTCAGATGTAAGATTCTTGTGCATCAACTACTAAGGAAGAAAGATAGCAGGGAGAACCCTAACTTGGACTTTCCTGATTTATTTTTAAAATTTTTATTGCCTTAGATCTTAGATCTTGAAGGTTTTCTTATTACCAAAAGTAATTGCTAGTTGATCTTCATGTCCTCTTTTGAACTCAGAAAAATCACTTTATGATAAAAGAACACAAAGTTGATTAAGCCTTTGAAAGATATTTCTTCCTGGTTAAATGTGATTTGATTAGCTTTAATGTTAAAATATTATAATTGGCACTATGCCGTACCCTAATTTTGAGATCACCAGACGTTTTGGGCAAGTCAGTTAACTTCCATTGATCCTGGTTGGTTCTTATATAAGATGAGGAAATGTTGGACTAGTGAGCTCTGGGATACCTTCCAACTCTATAGTCTGTGGTTTTATGATATGAATTCCCATATTGGATTTTACCCTAAAATGAATAATTACCAAATAATATCTGTGATTCAAATGTAAGCTTAGTCTAGTCCTGCTGTGAGCCTTAGTAGAACACAGAACAACGCTCACCATGTTGAAATGACATTTTAATATTGGAATCAACTTGTCAGTTTTTGTTTTGATTTTTTTTGAAATCTATATCTCCAATATAACCATAACCTTTCTACGTGTATATAATATGTATGAAGTTACTTTTTAATATCGTAAGTCTGAATTTTTAAGTCTATCATTCCTCATTGTACAAATAAATATCCTTTGTAAATTGTTTTGATTCCTGTATATGGAGACCCAGAAAAGTGGATTACTGTGTTTAGTGCCAAATCCTTTTCCCTATGAATACACATAATTATTAATTAAATAATTAATATGATCTTAATTTTTAAAAATGTATTTGAATTGATCTTTGAGGAAAAAAAATTATAGTTGTCTTTTCAAAGATGCTTTTTTAGAGGACAGACTAGAGAATGAAGATGCTGGAGAGAGAGAGGTTAACTGTAACTTTATTTAATATGAAGTTCTAAGGTAGATAGATATTCTATTTACTTAACAGTTAATTTGTAAGTAATCTTTAAATCTTACATATGATTTTCTGTAGCTTGTTACTGTACATTTCAGAGAATAATATCCCTTGTTCCACTAGGCAATCCTGTTATGTATTTTGGGCTGTGTATTTTTGCTGATGTACAGTAGTGCTTTTTAAAGGTTGAGTTGGCAGCACTTGGAAACTTACAAATTTAATGAAAGTTCCAGGTCACATAAAATCGCTACTAGGTAACTACACCTAAAGGAGCATTATACCTCTGCATCCCTCCGCGCTTGGCCTAGTGTGGTTATTTGTTTCCTGGAATGGACACAGAGAAAGCCATTGAATGGCACAGTGAGATAAATGGACTTTTCTCTTTTTGGATCTTTACCATCTGAAATCTCTAGTTTCCTTAGTCGTCTTCTTTTTACATCCCACCAGGAATCAAATGTTTCACATCTGAAGAGTTGTATGAAAATTCCTTCTTTGACCCCTCTGTTCTGTAAAGATTCCCAAATGCCAGCATTCCTTTTAGTTAAGCTTTCATTCAGGTTTTTCTCTTTTTTTTCCTTTCATGATTTAGTGGTGAATTGCTTATCATTTTCTTTCTTTTTATTTTTTAAAGACATTTCAGTTGGCAAGCTTGAGCTATCAGTTTTCTTGGTTTCACTGTACTTTGGAGAGTCCTTGTTTGTTATTTATATATCTTCCTTATAGAAATATTATTCGAATCATTTGCCCATTTTTAACTTGTTACTTGTCTTTTTATTGTTGAACTTTAAGAGTTTGTTAATAATCTAGATACAAATCTCTTATCAGCTATATGATTTTCAAATATTATCTCTCATTCTGTAGATTGTTTTTTCACTTTCTTATGTTGTCCTTTGAAGCACAAAAGTTTTTAATTTTGATGACATCTAATTTATCTTTTTTTTTTTTTTGCTCATGTCATATCTAAGAAACTGTTGCTTAATCCAAGGTTATGAAGATTTACTCCTATGTTTTCTTCTAAGAGTTTATGATTTTAGTTTTTAAATTTAGGTCTATGATCTATTTTGAATTAATTTTTGTATATGGTTTGAGTAAGGGTCCTGCTTCATTCTTTTGTATGCAGCTACCCAGTTGTTCCTGGACCATTGATGGATAATATGCTTTCCCCACTGAATGAACTTGGCATTCTTGTCATAAATCAATTGACCATATATGTAAGGCTTTATTTCTGGACTCTCAAATTTATTTCATTGATCTGTGTGTCTGTCTTTATGTCATTACCACACTGTCTTTATTATTGTAGCTTTTTTGGTAAGTTTTGAAATCCCACAGGTGATTTTTTGCTTCTTATTTACTATTTCTCATTGCCCACATCTTTTTGGTCACCAAATTTCAATTCTCACTTTTTAATATTTTTCAGACTGGTCTATCTGTGCCCTCGCTAACAATTTATTGGTTTAGGATATTAATCGTTTGTTGTTCATGTTGTTGCCCAGTTTCCGCACCAGCCCCCCACCACCAAAAGCTTCTGAACTAGTTCTTGACATTAATTCATTCAGCCATTTTTGTTTGTTTACCTGCTGCACCTGGCATTATATAGATATTAGGGTTATAATAATGAATAAGTCAGATCTGATCTATAGTCTTGTGGACTTTACATTCTAATTGGGGAAACAGTAAATAAGAAGATCAGTTTGGAGAAAAATAGATATTTTAACAATTTCAAGTCTTCTAATTAAAGAACGCAGTATCTCTATTTACTTAAGTCTTCACTGGTTTCTTTCATCAGTACTTTTGTATATTTCAACTTACTAATTTTGAACATACTTTGTTAGATTTATAAATAAGTATTTCATGGGTTTTGGTGCTATTTTAAATGTTATTGTATTTAAAATTTTAGATTCTAATTGTCCATTGCTAGCATATAGAAATATAATTGATTTTTGTGTTTTACTTTGTATCATGTCACCTTGCTAAGTTTATTTGTTAGTTGTAGTAGTTTTTTAATAGATTAGTGGTGATTTCTACACAGATAACCATGTCTTTTGCAAATAGAGACATTTATAGTTTTTCATTTTCAGCCTGTATTGCTTATTTCTTTTTCTTGCCTTATTGTACTAGAATATCCTGTATGATGCTGAATAGTGGTGCTGAGAGTGGATGTTTGTACTTTGTTCCAAATTTTAGGAGAAATTTTCATTTTTTCACTATTAAATATGATGTTGGTTGTAAGGTTTTTGTACATACCCTTTATTTGGTAGAGGAAGGTCCCTTCTTCCTTTTTATATATTGTTGGATTTGATTTGTTAATATTTTTTGAGGATTTTTGCTTCTAAAATCATGAAGGATATTGTTTTATAATTTTCTTATAATGTCTTTGGTTTTAATATCAGGATTCTCTTGGTCAGGTTTTAGTATCAGGGTAATACTGACCTCATAAAATAAGTTGGGAAGTGTTCCCTCCTCTTCTGTTTTCTAAAAGAGCTCATGTGAATTCTTCCTTAAACGTTTAGTAGAATTTACCAGTGAAAATATTTGGGCCTGGACTTTTGCAGTTTTTTATTTCTTGTACATGAGTTTTCATAGTTCGTACTTTTAAAAGAATTTGTACATTTAATCTAATTTGTTGAATTTATGGGTATCACATTCTTTGTAACATTCCCTTCTCTGAGTATGTGAGGTCTGTAGTGAGGTCTCCTCTTTCATTGCTGATATTTGTAATTTGTGAATTCTCTATTTCTTAGTTATTTTGGCTAGAAGTTTATCAGTTTTATTTATCTTTTCGAGGAATTTGTTTCTATTTCATTGATTTTCTCTATTGTTTTTCGGTTATATATTTAATTGATTTATGCTTTTATCATTATTATTTCCTTCCTTTTGCTTGTTGTTTTGGGTTTATTTTGCTCTTCGTCTTCTAATTTCTTACGATGAAAGATAAGAGCTTGATTTGAGCCTTTCTTTTCTAATAAGTATTTAGTACTATAAATTTCTCACTGCGTTCTTGAATTTTTGATGTTATATTTTTATATTCATTCAGTTCAAAATATTTTCTAATTTCCCTTGTGATAGCTTCTGTGTCCCAAAATTATGTGGAAATTTATTTTTACTATTCAAATATTCAGGGATATTCCAGTTATCTTTTTATTACTGACCTCTAGTTTAATTATCTTATAGTTCTCTTATAATCGGAAAACATTCTTAGTATGGTTTCATTTCTTTTACATTAACAGAATTTTTTTCTTGTGGCCCTGAATGTGGCCTGTCTTGGTGAATGTGTCATGTGCTCTTGAAAATAATGTGTGATCTGTTGTCAGTTGGAGTGTCTATGAATGTCTCTTAGGTTGAGTTGGCTGATGGTGTCGTCAAGTCTTACTGATTTTCTGTCTGCTTCTTCTGTTGAAATTCTTAACTATAATTTTGGATTTGATATTTCTCCTTTCTAGTCTATCATTCTTGCTTCATATATATGAAGCAACTTAAGTTTTAAGGTACATTTAGGATTATTATATCTTCTTGATTGACTCTTTTATTATTTAAAACAGGGGTCCTCAACCCCCAGGCTGCAGACTGGTACAGGTTCACAGCCTGTTAGGAACTGGGCTGTACGGCAGGAGGTGAGCAGCGGTCCAGAGAGCGAAGCTCATCTGTATTTGCAGCTGCTCCCTAGCACTAGCATCACTGCCTCAGCTCCACTTCAGATCATCAGGCATTAGATTTTCATAGGAGCACCAGTTCCTCATGCCAAAAGGGTTGGGGACTGCTGATTTAAAGGACATTTCAAAACACCCCTTTTTACCTGTATTGATCCATGTTTGAAGTCTACTTTGTCTGATATATATATAGCCACTCTACCTTTCTTTTGATTAGTCTTTATATATGTTCCATTCTTTAATTTTAACCTATCTATCTATTTAAAGATGCTTTCTTATAGACAATAATTAGTTGGGTCCTACTTTTATATTCACTCTGACAACCTTGATCTTTTAGTTGGTATTGTTAGGTCATTTTCACTTAATAGAATTATTGATATAGTTAATTCACATCTGTTATCTTACTAGTAGTTTTCTATTTAATTAACCATAGTCTACCTTTAAATAATTTTATACTGCTTTGCATATAGTGTAAGAGCCATATAACTGTATATTCCCAATTCTTTGGTCCATCATTTGTAGCACTCTTGTTATACATTTTACTTTATGTATGTTATAAACATACAACATATTGTTACTAATTTTTTTGTTTTATACTTGTTTATCTCTTAGAACAATTATAAATTTAAAAAATGAATTTTATATTTACCTTTATGTTTATTATTTCCAGCAGTTAGAATTGGAGGTAGCCATAGAAACTCATTTTTTAGCTAGATAGATACATATAGATATATAAATAAATGTAAGTACACATATGTAGATTTGTTTGTATATACACACATATACCAATCTATTTCCTACCTCTTTTTGCAGAGAAGACTTAGAAATAGTGACATCCCAGAAGTAGTGAGCACACTTCATGCCATATTTTGGTTTCTGAACACCTTCTCTACTACAAAGAACCAGGGTACCCTGCAAAAGACCAAATGACTCTGGAACACATTTTTGTAACTGAAAGTAGGAAGTACTTAAAAAACTATGAGGACATGCTCAAAGGACACAGGAGCCAGGTTGAATGAACTCACATAGACCAAATCTCAAACAATGTGAGCATCAAAGGAGTGAAAATAGTGAATTATAATTCACTGAACCAAATAAGAATGCATGAATTCATACAAATAAAAGCAGATAGACAAGAGAGAAGAGAAATTTATTTGAGAAAATGTAATGCCAACTATGAAAGTAGAAAAAATAATAGAGATTTAAAAAAATCACTCTTTGCCCTCTATCATAGTAATAATTGTTTTAGGCAAGAATCATCAGTGGGCAAGTTTGAATGGTAATAGAATATTTTGATAGTTTCAATGTATCTACCCATACATTCTTATTGACTACAAAGGGAAAAATAACTGGAGAAAACTAGCAGACACCACTTTAACAAAGTTGCAAAGCCAACCTCACCAGTACTGAGATAAGTGAAGTCATGTGCCTCCTGGTGTGGTGTTCTGAGAGGAACGCAACATCATTGCTATTGTGCTATTCCTGCCCACAATGCATAACCTGAAATCTAATTATAAGGGGAATTAAGGAAAGCTCAAATGGGGAAGGGGCTTTGTAAAAACTAACCTGCCAATACTCTTTAAAATTTTTACTGGCAAAAGAAAAAAACACTGAAGTACAGTTCCACATTAAAGGAGAATAAAAAGACAAGACAACTGGCTGCAGTGTGTAATCTGGGATTTTCTTTTGCTATGAGAGACATTATTGGGACAATTGGCAAAGCTAAATGAGGTCTGCTGATTAGATAATAATATTACATTACTGTTAATTTCCTGATGTTTATATTAGTACTGTAGTTATGTAAGAGACTGTCCTTGTTTTTAGGAAATACACAGTGAAATATTTAGGGGTAAAAGGGCATCATGTCAGCAAAAATGAGTATGTTATATAGAGAAAATTGGTAAGCTGTTAACATTTGGGGAATCTGGGTGAAGAGTATATGGAGATTCTTTGTACTAGTCCTACAACTTTCCTGTATGCCTAAAATTATGTCAAAATAAAAAGTTTAAATTATTCAACAAAAGAGGAATTTTACTGTAAGGCACTAGAAAAATTATTTATATCTGTCCTTCCTGGAGGACTTTAAATCTCTCT
>NW_006494612.1:3693523-3708943 GCF_000325575.1 Pteropus alecto | reverse complement strand
TAGTCTTGTTGGCGAAGAATAAAAAGCTGCTCCCTGGGTCACCATCTGACAAGAGCACAAGGCTGTTAAAACAGCCTATTCTGTTTCTGATCTAGGCCACTTTTTTCTCTTTGGGCATTTAGTGCTCCTTTTGTTCTCAGGGATGTTGTGGCTTTAATGTCTTCCTCAGTGCATGTGTTAGAATGATATAACTTCAGTAAAGTTGTTTTTCTAACTGGAAGTTGAGGTCTCAGAAGACAGAGACATATGGTTGCCATGGCTGTAGCTTGGATACCTGAATTCCAAGGCTTAACTTCAGTCTCCTGGGTTGCTGAGATGAGCTTATACCAGCCACCACACTTGGCTTCCTGATGCTTTTAATGTCTATTGGATAGTGCTGGGCATGCAAATTCCTAGAACAAAAATGGAATCCAAGGTGGAATAGGATCCCTCCATTTCCCACAGTTCCCCGTTGGCAAGGATGTCTAACTGCCCCCTGGTCGTCTTTATTAGGATATTGGCCAGGTATATAAAATTGAATTCCTGATATTGAACCCATTTTTCCTGAATTCCCATTGGTCCCATTATCCATTTGGTTGCTCAAACTACAAATATAGGAGGTAGCCCAGATTCTTCTTTCTGATTCTCTAGTTCCTATCAATTGAAACTCTTTAAATTTCTGATCTCTACCTGCCTTTCAGTCACTACGATTACTATTATTGCCATAATTCAGATCTTCATCTTTGGCCTGTGCTTGTTTGTTTGTTTTCTTCCAGAAAATACCTGTCTGATCTTTCTGTTGTCAGGCGTCCTCACTCGCACCCCAACCTGAATTCATTATCTACACAATCTCTTGAAATAATCTATTAAAATAGCAAGATTCAAGCTCCTGAGCTTGTATGACAAAGTGCTTATAATCTAGCAACTGCTTGCCTCTCCATCTCTTCTTGTTCCTCATCACCTTATATCACCTTTGCCCTGCAACAACAACAGATTTCTTAGAGTTCCAGGATATACCAAGTTGTCTCTCTCTCTCTCCTTGGTTAGCTGAGGAACTTGCTGATCTATGGAATCCCTCTTGCTACAAATACTCAAGGGTACCAGATAGTATACAATGGACAACAACACAGATTAAATACGTAGCTTAGCTCACAAGAAAAATAGGAAATCTCAAGATGCCAGAAAGGAAAATGTACCTCAAAGTCACAGCAATAAACATATTATAAATTAGTTTTATGGCCTTTGGAGAAGGGGGTATGATTATATTGGATCCTCTTGGGTAGAGACACTTGAGTTTTAATGTGCATTCAGGAACAGACAATGAACCCTTGGACTTTTAGGATATGGAAAGTTGCATACCCCTGCATAAAACCAAAATCTTTGAAGTGCTACACATACAGAGAAAGAGGATCTAGGGAAACTTCCTGCTGGCTCAGAAAGACTGTAAGAAATGGTGTATTCTTGAAGAAAATAAGGTCACAGATTTAGAATTTAAAAAGTAAGACTTTCTATTACAAGGACTGTTTCTAGAAGAAAGACAGATCTTTGCCAGCCAGAAGCTGAGGAGCACCATACTCTGGTTCTTTCATATATCAAAATAATAGGCCATTTGTTATACACAAATACAACTGAAGACACCCCTACAGCCTAAGAATTTCCTTGTGGTCAGCAGGGGAGGGATAAACCTGTGATGCTCAGGGAGAGGACTTGAGACTTCGCCACATACATGTGGAAAGGGGTAGCTGAAGTTTATTCTAAGTTAGCAGTTTCAAAAAGGTAATTTAGCAAAGGGGCTGATAATATACATTTGAAAGAGATTATATTGTTTGTCCAGTAAAACCTTCCATTATGTATTGGCGTGTAGCACCGTTTTATTACAGTGAGATATTTCTCTAACAGTATTTGCTTGGGACTCAGGGTGAAAAAAATTCTCCTATGAAAAAGTGAGATTCTATTCTATTTAACTATTGTATCATAACAAACCACTCTAAAACTTTGTGACTTATAACAGTCATTTATTTTACTCACAAAGTTTCAAATTTGACGGGGCTCAACAGAGACTGCTCATCTCCATGTGGCACTGGGGTGGCTCAACTAAGGCAGGAGGATTCACTTTTAAGATGTTCACTCACATGGCTGGCATGTTGCTGCTGATTGTCAGCCAGGAGCTTGACCAGGGCCTTACCTCCTCTCCACACTGGCCGCCCTATGGGCTGATTAGACATCCCAACAGCATTTGGCTTAGTTTCAAGAACGAGCATCCTAAAGGAACAAGGAGGATGGGTATAACATTTTTGTAACTTAGCCTTTGGAGTCACAGTGTCAATTCTATTGTATTATTTCCAGAATCTATATAAGATTGCCGTATAAGATTACCACAAAGAAAATAATACCTAGTGATGAACTCGCAAACAAAAGTTATAAATTTGTGCATATTACCCACCATAAGTAAAAGAAAACAAGAGAATTAGCACCTCAGGAACCTGAGATATAAGAAAATATGAAAGGGGATATAAAATAAGTGTTTAAAATTATTAAAGATTAAATGATTGAAGAGAAAATAAGGAAGATAAATCAAAAAATAAAGAAAAAATGCTATGAGAAAGGCTCAAGTTCAGCATCATCTCTGGGAGGTGTTTCCTGTACTCTGTGATAACCTGTGGGAACCGCTGTGGTGGCACTTAACACACTTTGTTAACATTTTATGCCTAGGGCCCCCTCCCCCTCAACCCCTAACCAGTCTAGGTCCTTGGTTTGTATTTTACACATGTCCCACTGTAAGCAAGTTATTCAAGTCTTCTAGACATCAGGCTTCTTTTCTCTAAGTCAAAAAAATGTCTCTCTGTCAGGGTTGTTATGAAAATTGCATGAGATAATGTATATTCCTAGCATGTGCCTGCATCAGAATAGGAACTCAACAGATATTAGGTCCTTTCCCTTCTTGTTGGACTCTGAAAAATTGTTTAATTTGTAAATAGTTCCTTAAGGAACTGGATCTAAAGTATCATAAACCCTGAGATGCTTTAAGACTCAGCTGAGGTTTTTTGGTCCTGGAGTCATCTGTCTTTCTTCATTCTTACTAATTCTTACTAATGGATAGTTACCATTCTTATTTTCCACAGGAGGATTTTCACTCTGAAATAACCTAAATCAACATGCCAGGGAGCATTTAACATTTACTTTGAGAAAAGAACTAGAATAATTATTTAGTAGATTATAAAGGAAACTGTCAGTTAAAATAAATGAAAATATAGGAACATGTAACCTGTCGATAATATCTTTGCCACTTCAGACTGTCTTTGAATCTTGCTATATTTAGTTTAATCTTAGACTTTTTCTTCACCTTAATGTGGGAGTTAGAAAGAAAATCTAGAATATTCTATTTCCTTTTCCATTATACCTGAATTTTGGGTACCTCAATCCTTTGATAAAAAGAAGTTGGTCCATTTATTCCAAGTTGAATAATAGTGGTAACTTATAAATAGACCTTTCTTAATGATGTTTTACAAAGAAATCTCATATGCTTTTCTTTGGCTTCTGGTAGTTGACATTTTCTTAAAGAACTTATTACATCTATATTTAAAGAGGTAAAAAGGAGGATTGTAAACTGGAAACCAGAGGCTCAGAGGTGTCCAGATTTTTTTAGCATCATAAAGAACTATCTTGCCTTTTGCCTCTTGAAAGGATGTGATAAAATACATTATTTTAGAGTTGTTATCTGTAGGAATTGATGTTTGTTAAATGGGAAAGAACAGAAATGATACTTGAATACCCAGCATTGTAACTGGAGAGGGAGAAATTAAAATTTCATTCTTTGATATGCACTTCTTTATCTTTGAAATACACTCTAGTTATGCTTAGATGGTAGGCCTAAAATTAACATCGTAAATCACACATCGTCTGTCTTTGGAGATTCTCTAATTTTGCAGATGTTATTAAATATAAAGTTCCCAATGGAAACTACAGATCAACACCTTTGTTTTGCTGATGAAATTCTAAGTGGTAGTGTATTCAGATCTTTGTATGGTCTTGTTTTCTTGAAGTCGAGATCATTTTTGAAGGTGATCTTTTGTAAAAGATCCAATGAAGAGGAGTTGCTGATGCTTTTACTGAAACACATCCCACTAACTTCTGGTGAATATTCCCTTACTTACTCCAGACCTTGTCAGTAATTTGTACTAAAAATATTTGGACCTCAGGACGATGGTTCTGTAAAGTTTTAGCGAACCTGCCACAACTCCAGCATCGTTCAGAGCGAACTGTAACCACAGCACATGAGGTGATGACCTCAAAGGTCTCTCTTGCTCCTTCATTACTCCACCTCTTTAGTGGCTCCACAACTTGGAAGTTCAAAGTTGTGCTTTATTTTTCACAGTTGAGAAAACTATTTCTCATTGTTAAAGGTCTTTTGAGATTCTCTCTGTACTTTAAAATTGCTTATTAGTAACACTAAGTTCTTTAAATCACTTAAGAGGAATAAATTTTAAGTAATATGTTTTCTAGAATTATGTGTGCTCTTTTCTAATGGTTCCTTTTCCTTAGCCTAAAAATATCTACAAAAGTAATTGTCAGCTTTATCATGGGTCAAACAAAGAAACACATAATACATATTTATTTCAGCACTAAATAAGATAAATTTCCCTATAATTGCATCATGAAAATATAAGACATTTTTTTCTGAGCAGCCTTCCAATATTTTTCTTTTCCAAATTTATTCATATTCATACATGTTTCATATAGGTGTGGCCACAGTGTGTATGTGGTTCTGTCCTACTTTTCATTTAGGCTAAATGTATACATTTTTCATATCACAGTAGTCTTCATATTTTTTTTAATGACTGTCTAACATTCTGTCTAGTTCAATCTAACCATTTCCTTTTTATTCGACCTTTTATTTCCAGATTTTCAATTATAAATAATCTTATAGATAGTAGTCCTGTTGCCATGCAGTTGTGTTGTGTGTGTATATGTACTCTAAATTTATCTGATGTGAAAACAAGAAATAAAGAAACACTCTCCAACACATTGTGGTATATTAATAAAGTACAGTACCATAAAATTTGCCTGATTTTCTTAAAGAGAAAGTTGAACCTGAACAGCAAATTGAATGCCTGAAGAACACGTAAAAGCTGGATCTGAAAGATATTTGATTAATTATTTTAATGTCATAAGAAGTATATATTCTTTTTATCTCAAAGAATACCATTCCCTTGGTAGAATATGTTTATTCCTGTGTAAGAGAGGTCTCTGAATGGATTGGCAATGATTTACTCTGTGGCACTCTCCATTTAATGAAGTGGAAAGAACACCAATGGAGCCTGAGTTCTTGGTTAAGTCAGTTTAACTCTCTGGTTCTCAGATTCAGTGAAGACTTAGGGGAGGTTATTTCCAGACTATTTCCTAAAATCTTCACAAAACCCTATGAGTAGACTTTCTCCTGATTTTACTAATAAAGATATTGAAGCGCGTAGAAGTTAGGTGATTTGTGCTGAACCATCCACATAGTAAGTGGTCAAGCTGATGTCAAACCCAGATTGCATGACTTAAAATCCAGTGTCCTATTTGTATTCCACCACTGCCTTTGGTATCTGAGACATAAAATGGATTAGATATTTTCTAAGCCGAAGTACTTTCCTGTTTTAACATTCTGTTGTGTTTCTGGAGGAGCAATCTCATATAAATAAAGATAAGCACTAGACACTGAAAAGGAAATTTTTTTCAAGCAACAAGTAAATTGTTAAGAACAAATGGTATAAGGAAGCCATACAAAACCATACAAAAGATATAGTGAAAGTTTCTAAACTTATTAAAGAGGATGTGTAGGTGTACAGGTGTAAAGAGGAATAAAACATAATTTTTCCCTTAAGTTTGGTTTATAATCTAATGGAACTGACAGACTTAGCCATATGACACAAATAGGCTGACAGATGTTGAATTGAGAGAGGAAAATTTTTGGATTGAAATGAGTTTAGAACTACTGGGCTACCAGGTTCTGTCTTGAAACCAGAGTGCTGAGAGTACGGCCATTTCTGACTGATAATTTATTTAGATCTTTTTAAATTTCTCTCACTTCTTTTTTGTTTATTCCTGCATATTCTTTTTGATGGTATTATGAGTGTAATTGTTTTGTAAATTTTATTTTTATCTTATTTTTTTTTTGCTAGTACATAGAAATACAATTGATTTTGTGTGTTAATTCTATATCCTTGAAACCCTGCTAAACTCATATTCTAGTATTTTTATTACAGACGCCTTAGGATTTTCTATGTACATTATCATCTTCAAGTAAAAACAATTTTCTTCTTCCCTTCCAATTTTGAATGCCTTTAATTTTTTATTGCACCAGCTGGAAACTTCAGTACAATGTTGAATAGAAATAGCAAGAACTGTCATTCTTACCCTTTTTCCCAGTCTTAAGAAGAATTCAATTTTTAATCATTTTATGATGTTAGCTGTAGGCTTTTCATAGATGTCTTTTATTATGTTGAGTATATTCTCTTTGTTTCTTATATAGTGAGAGCTTTATATATGGGTGTTGGAATTTTATCATAAATGCTTTTTCTATATCTATTGAAATGATCATGTGTTGTTTGTCTTTATTCTACTAATGTGTTATATTACATTACTCAGTTTTTGAATGTTAAACTAACTTTGTGTTCTTGGGATGAATCACAGTTGGTAATCATCTATGAGCCTTTTTATATATTGTTACATTTATTTGTTAATATTTTGTTGAGGATTTTGTATTTGTATTCATGAAGGATACTGATCTGTAGCTTTCTTGTGATGTCTTTGTCTGGCTTTGTCGTTAGGGTAGTACTGGCCCCCTAGAATGAGTTAGGAATTTTCTCTTTGTTTTCTGAGAGACTTTGTGTAGGATTGGTATTTTTTTTTAAATATTTGATAGATTTTGCCAACAAAGCCACCTGGGCCTGAGATTTTCTTTGTGGGAAGGTTTTTAATTAATATTTCAATTTGTTTACTTGTTATAGGTCTATTCAAATTTTCTATTTCTTCTCAAGTCAATTGTGGAAATTTGTTTCTAAGAATTTGTCCATTAATTCTAAGTTGTCTAATTTATTGGTATAAAGTTATTCATAATATTTTCTTATAGCCTTTTTAATTCTTGTAGGGTCAGTGGTGAGGTCTCTTCTTTTGTTTCTGAATTAGGTAATTTGTGTAATCTCTCCTATTCTCTTAATTAGTCTAGCTAATCAAGGGTGTGTCAATTTTATTGATCTTTTCAAATAGCCACTTTGTGGTTTCATTGATTCTTTTCTCTATTTTTTTTCTGTTTTCTATTTCATTGATATTTAGTTTAAACTTTATTATTTACTCCTTTTCTGCCTATTTGGGGTTTAGTTTGCTCTTCTTGTCTAGTTTCTTAAGGTAGAAGCTTAGATTACTGATTTGAGACTTTTCTGATTGCAAGCTAGAAATTTCTCTCTAAGCTCTTCTTTAGTTGCAGCCTATAAATTTTGATATATTGTGTTTTCATTTTCAAAATTTTTTTTAAATTTCTTTATGATTTCTTCTTTGACTCTTAGGTTGATTTCTAAATATATGAGTTTTTCCAGATATCTTTATACTTAAAATCTTTAACTTAATTCTGTTGTTGTCAGAGAACGTACTTTTAATGATTTAGTCTGCTTAAGTTTTTGAGACTTGTTTTGTGGTCTAACATATGGAGAATGTTCCACGTGTACTTAAAATGAATGTGTATTCTGCATTCATTGTGTGGAGTACTCTGTAAATGTCAATTACATCATGTTAGTTGTTAAACTCTATATATTCTTATTGATTTTCTGTGTGGTTGTTCTATCAGTTATTGAAAGTGGAGTATTGAAATCTCCAACTTTTATTACTGAATTGCCTATTTCTCTTCTGTTTTTCTTTCATTTGAGGTCCCTATTTTTAGCATGTATATATTTATAATTGCTATATTTTTTATGATTATTAAGTGTCCTTCACTGTTTCCTGTAACATTTCTTGTCTTAAAGTCTATTTTGTCTGATATTAACATAGCCATTCCAACTCTCTTATGGTTACTATTTGCATGGCATATCATTTTCTCTCATTACTTTTAACCTATTTATATCTTTGTGTCTAAGGTGTATCTTTTGGATACAGTGTATATTTGGTTCTTACTTTTTAATCTAATTTGACCATCCTTGCCTTTTGAGTAAGTTATGTAGTCCACTCATATCTGATTTAATTATTATGTCAATAAGAATGGATTTAAATATGGCATTTCACTATTTTATGTTTATCTCCTGTGGTTTTGGTCCCTCTGTTTCTCCTGTACTTCCCTTCTTTTATGTTAAATAAATATATTTTGGTATACCATTTAATTTGTCTGTTGTGTTTAAGTTATTTTGTGTTATCTTCTTAGTGGTTGTTCTTGGGATTATAAAATGCATCTTAATTTATCACATTCTGCTTCAGAATAATACTAACTTTAATTCCAGCAAAATATAGAAACTTGCTCCAATTTATCTCCATTTCCCCTTTGTTTGAGTTATTGTTGTTATATATATTATATCTGTATGTATTATAAACCCCTCAGTATAGTTTGTAATTTTTGTTTTATATCGTTAATCTTATATCGTTTATAAATTTAAGAGAAGAAATGAGGAAAAATATATACAGAATATTGTACATTTACCCACATATTCACCATTTCTATGCTCTTTGTTTCTTCACTTGTATTCAGATTACTGTCTGATGTCACTTCCATTCAGTCTGGAGGACTTCCCTTAGAATTTTTTGTAAGGCAAGTCTGACAACAACAAATTTTCTTCATCTTTTGTTTATCTCAGAAAGTCTTTATTTCACTGTTATTTTTAAGGAATAGTTTTATAAGATATAGAATTGTTAGTTGCCAAGCCTCTTTCCACCAGTACTTTAAAATATATATGATTCCACTGACTTCTGGCCTCCATCATTTCAGGCGTGAAATCAGCCATTAATTGTATTATAGTTCTCTTTTATATGATGAGTCATTTTTCTCTTACTATTTTCAATATTTTCTCTTTGTCCTTCAACATTTCATCTATGATGTGTCTAGGTATTTTGTGTTTGTCCTATGTGTGGTTTCATTAAGTAGCTTGAGCTCTATAAATTAATGTTTTTCATCAAATTTAGAAAATTTTTGGCCAGTATTTCTTCAAATATTTTTTTCGTTCTTTTCTTCCTTTTCCTTACCTTCTGAAACTCGTATTACACATGTATTAGCACACTTGATGTTGTCTTATAGGTCTCTGAGGCTCATAGTGTTCCTCCATGAACTTTAATAGTTTTCATGAAGTATATGCCTTTGAATTCCAGAGTGTTAAAATTATTGCTTTTGACTGTTTTTTCCAGTTTTATAGTTACTTTTTGAAAGGAGATTTGTCAAACATCTCACTCAATCCTGATGTAGTCAAAAGTCTTTATACATCTAAAAGCACTAGTAATTTGGTTGTGTTATATGTGTGATCCTACCTCTTATGTTGATTTATTTATAAATAATATTTTATTGCTTAGTCTTTTGGTAGGAGGGATTAACCTCTGTTGTGTAGAAATGTAGATGATTTGTTACTCACATGAAAAATACTTTAGAGCAAAGACATTTGTAGGGTCAAGTAGAAAATGTCAACCCTAAAACTTTTCCTTGAAGCACAAATTTGTAAGTGAAATGGGTCAGAGAGCATTATTTCAGAGCTCTTTCCTCTTTAGTTTGTGGCAGCATGTTGCCTGTTATAACAAAAGATTCCTTGGGTAAATTAATCCTGTACCTGTGTGAAATGTCCACAATATGTACTTAAAATGCAGGATGCTCATTTATTTTTTTATAAATTTAGAAATTTATTAACATATGTATGGTGTTTACCTTTGATATGTAGAATTACTCAAGAAATAGCAGAGGAATCGGAAGTTATTTGTAATAGGTTTAATATCATTTGTCAAACTGGTGTGTTTATTTTTTTAAATGAAAAGTATTAAAATGTGAAGCACCATTTTGTTAAAATTCTAATTTTTCACAGTGAAAGTTTTACAAATAGGATTTGGGTATTTATCATGTGTCATGAATATTGTAATATATGTAAATTATAGCATTAAATGCAAAATAGTTTGGCATTGCTATTTTCTGCAACTAAAAATAAATTCTTTCATCTAAATCAGATTTCTCTGTATCTAACATTTGAAATTAAATTTTCATTTACCATAAAATGCTATTCTTTGTTAAAGGAAATACTGCCCAGTTATGTAAATTCAGATTTAGCAGATTATGTCCAAATTTCTAATGTTAGAGACATCACTATACATAGAGTCAAACAAAACAATGTTAAAAGAACTTTTCAGCCTGTAGGCAACCCTTTGCAAAAACACAGACCTCTTTCTTCTTTCACAATGTTGAAGAAACAAGTTTGTTAAGCATGAAAAAGGGAGACCACTTGGTAACTTTTCAAGTGAAGGCAAAACCAAAATAAGCGTCTACGGTAATGCCACCCTGAACAAGCCCAATCCCATCTGATCTCGGAAGCTAAGCAGGATCGAGCCCAGTTAGTACTTGGATGGGAGACCACCTAGGAAGACCAGGTGCTGTAGGCATAAAAAAATAAAAAAATAAGGGATCGTAAGCTGACAAGGTCCTTGTAATCTATGAGGTTGACCAAGGGTTACTTCATAAGCGTCTACGGTAATGCCACCCTGAACAAGCCCAATCCCATCTGATCTCGGAAGCTAAGCAGGATCGAGCCCAGTTAGTACTTGGATGGGAGACCACCTAGGAAGACCAGGTGCTGTAGGCATAAAAAAATAAAAAAATAAGGGATCGTAAGCTGACAAGGTCCTTGTAATCTATGAGGTCGACCAAGGGTTACTTCATCTAAAAAAATAAATAAATAAATAAATAAATGATAATAATAATAAGCAACACTCTCCTCTTGATGATTATGATTTTAAATCCATTAATTATTCAGACTTTTCTTTTAATGCACAGCCTATAGCTTCCTAGAAGCAGAGGGGGCACTAAATGGCAGGCCTTTCTCATGGACTATGCCTCTAGTGGGCCTAATTATTTTAAAATTTGATCCTGAGCCAACTCATGTTTAGTTAGTGATTCTGAAACATTCTTTTCCATCTTTCTGTCTTAGTGGTCTTCTTGTAGAGTACTTTCATATGCCCTGTGCCCCAGATTTTTAATGAGGTTCCACCATTACCAAATGATTGTTCAGTTTTATACTTCTGCGGGTGAGAAGGCTAGAGAAGAGAGCAACAGAAGAAGATGCACTTGACAGAGGAGGTCAGTTCTTTCTCTTCATAATTATATAGACCTAACATTTGCTTACCACCTCAATTATTTGATTCCTGACCTAACATTTTAGAAATCTCCAGTATAATAAACCTTCAGTATTTTTGAGATCTTTGGAAGATGTGAAACTTGAGAATAGTTTTATCACAATTTGTTCCCACAAAATTAATATACAGGGAACAAAACCACATTGTTTCCATTAGATAGGTTATATATGAACTAAATGGCTTGCTCCTGGACATCAGCCTGCAATTCTACTTGATTGAAATTTGTGCATTAGGAAAATGACAGGTTATTATATTTTTTAGAGTAGGAAAGGAAGTGCTAAGGGTTTCTTGGAGAGGGGAGTGGAACCATTTCTAATTTGAGAAACCTTAATGTAATGAAAGTTAGCCTATCTCTCATTAGGAATATGGACCTATTCAGATTTCTTTGGACTTTTTGGCAGTTAGTAACAGAAAACCATAGAATCAAAACCCAAGCCACACCTTGATATTGAATTTGTGATTTTCTTCCTTTACTTAATACCCTCGTGCTTGATGCCTTAGAACTGAAGCTTTCTTTCAAAGAATAGTAAAAGCTTCAGATTTGCTCTGCTTCTAGGTGATGTTTAGTATGTATCATTAGCTTAAAAAGCAATGTAAGGTATATTAGTCTGTCTTATCTAGTGTTTCTCAACCAGGGATGACTTTGCCCTGCCTAGGAGACATTTGACAATGTCTGGAGACATTTTTGATTATTACAACTGGGGAATATTACTGGCATCTAGTGGGTAGAGGTTAGGGATCCTACCAAATAGCCTGCAATACTCAACCTCTTATAACAAGAATTATCCAGCTCAAAATGCCAACAGTGTTGAAGTTGAGAAATCCTGATCTTATCAAATTATTTTTTTTATTTTTAATTTATTTTAATTAGTTTCAAGTATACAGTACATTGGTTAAACATCTATATAGTTTGTAAAACGGTCACCCCCATTGCTCCTTCCCTCCCCTGAATATGTAGCCAACATATTCATTCTAATTGCATTCCCTATGCCGTGTTCCCCATCCCTATGTCCATCTGTAACCTAATTTGTACTTCTTTAACCCTTCACCCCATTCTCCCAGCCCCCCAAACTCCCCTCCCCTCTGTCCATCACCAAATTGCCCACTGTATTTGTGAGTCTGTTTTTGATTAGTTTGTTCTTTTTATTCCTTAGATGCCACATATAAATGAAATTATATAGTGTTTATCTTTCTCTGTCTGACTTAAATACCTTCTGAGTCCATCAAAGCAATATATTTTTCCATCCCCTTCCTTTTAGTCTGTATCTTTTAATCTGAAGGATTCTCTTATAGGCAAGATGAGGAGTCTGGTTTTCCTTTCCATTCATTCACTCTTTTAGTTGGAGCACTTAATTCTTTTCCATTCGAGGTACTTATTAATAGGAATGTAGTTGTTAGCATTCTTTATTCCTGTTTTTGATACATGTTTTTTCTTCTTAAAGAAGTCCTTCCAACATTTCCTGTAATACGGGCTTGGTGGTGACAAATTCCTTTAGCTTATTTTTGTCTGGGACGATTTTTATCTGTCCTTCAACTATAAATGCTAACTTTGCTGAATAAAGTATTCTTGGTTGTAGATCCTGGAGCTTCATCATGTCAAATATTTTTTTTGCCAAGCTCTTCTGTCCTGCATAGTTTCTTTTGAAAAATCAGCTGCCAGTCTTATGAGTCCTCCCTTACAGATTACTATCTATTTATCCCTTGCCGCTTTTAATATTCTCTTTGTATTTAACCTTGGGCATTTTAATTATGATGTGTCTTGTTGTGGGCCTCTTCGAATCCCTTGTTTTTGGAATTCTCTTAGCTTCCTGGGGTTTTATGTTCATTTCTTTCACCAGGTTAGGGAAGTTTTCCATCATTATTTCTTCAAACAGCTGTTCAACATCTTGATTTTTTTTCAGTTATGCTGATCAGATGGATATTTGGATCCTTACTAGTATCTTATATGCTCCTTAAATTATTTTTATAGTCTTGGCAGCTCATCTCTTGCCATTCTGATTGCATGTCCTTGGCTTTCCCATCCTCTAGATAAGGCATTTGATCCTTTTCTTTATTCACTTTGTTTATTCCATGTAATATACTTCTCATCTCAGATCATGTGTTCTTCATTTCAGACTGGTTCCCTTTTATAATTTCCATTTCCATTTACATATTTTATCTCTTTGTTGACGTTCTCACTGAATTTAACCAAAAGTTCATTGAGCACTTTATAACCAGTGTTTTGAACTCTGCATCTGTTAGTTTACTTGACTCCATTATATCTGGATCTCTGTTCTGTTCTTGCATATGGTTTCTGTTTCTTTGTCTTTCCATTTTGGCTCCCTTTCCGTGTCTCTTTCTATGTACTAAGCAAAGCTCCTAAGTCTCCTGGTCTTATTAGTGTGGATTTGTGAAATAGGTATTTAGTGTCACAGTCCTGAGAGGGGCTCAGCTACAGGCCAAATTTAGATCAAGCCTCTGCCCCTCCAGGGCCACCTGTTAAGATTCAGCAAATAATCCACAGATGCTTATAGTTGCCTCAAAAGGCCACACCAGAAACCGAAGCCAGCTGCCTCCAGTGTGAGTCTAGGCACTGCTCAACAAGGAGCATTTGACTTGCTGAGGATAAACCTGGATGTGGCTTGGGTGGGGCTGTGAGTTGGGGAGGTGGAGTGTCAGGGAATCTTCTGGGCAGAGGGACCTCTGTTAACCAGTCTGATGATCTCACAGCAATGGCGGTGCTGTGTCCACGCACTGGAAGAGGGGAGGGCTCAACTGAGAACAATGCATACTGCCGACACTTCTGTAGAGAGCGAGTCTCCATTTGGCCCTCAGTCTGACAATGTCTCCTTGTAAGTCCTTGGTGCCCCTGTGCGCAGCCTAATTGGCACTGGTGCTCAGAGCGAGCAGGTCAGTCACCGGGAAAATCTGCTCATGGACACGACCCCTTTAAGAGGCGTCTGCCGCATCCTCCATCTCAGTCAGCTGCTCGAGACCAGGTAGCCCCGCGACCTTGCCTGGTCCTACCTTCTGCCGTTGCAGGGTACTTTCTTGGTTTTCTCCTTAGTTGTATGGCTTGTTCATCTAGATTCCAGGCGATTTTTCCTTGCTGCTGCTCCTTGTTTTCATCACAACTTTGATTTGGTCGCCAGAGGGATGAACAGAGCCTCTATCATCTACGCCATTTTAGTTCTTTATGTCTCAAATTATTTTTATTAAAATATCACCATATTTTTAAGAATCATAATTCTGTCTTTGGCTTCCTCATCAATCTCATTTTTCACTACTTCATTTCTACAGTGGCTTTTACAAGGTATTTACGGATGTATATCATGCTACACCATCTCTGTAGAGTGGCACAAAAAACAGTAATCACTTGATAGTTCTAGAATAAATGAAAATAATGTCAATATCAGAACATATATAAGTGAATAAACGAAATGATTTTTTTTGAAAACTAGATGCAAATAAATATAACGGTTTGAAATAATATCAACAACAATTAATACATTGAATTTTCACATCTTTGGATGATAGATACTGTGATACTATAAAATCAGTATGATAGTATTTTGACAATTTATGTGGTCAAATATTGCTATTATGTTTACCTTAGGCAAATTACTTAGCCTCATTGTACCTTATTTTCTCATTGTGTAGAAAATTATTGAAATAGATTATCTGTGCTGTGGTTCCAGTTCTAACATTCTAAATATTTTTTAGTAAGATGTACAGAGTTCTGATAAATGTTCAAATATTTAATTTACTAATCAGTATTTATAGATGAGACAGTGAAAATTATCAGAAGATAATTGTCGCTCATGTTTTTCAAAATAAGTAGTATAAAGTGTAGTGAAATGCACTGAATTTAGAGTAGGTTGGTGTGTGTGATTCTCTCCCCTACTTTTAAAATTTGGTCGTGCATGTTTGTTTTATTATGTGTTTAAGTTTGAGTAAAAATTTAGTTTTTAGTAAATAAAGCTTGTTTGGTCTTGTTAGGTCAAGACAAAAGGCCATTCATCATTTTTTTACATTCAAATGAGGTTTAATATGAAGGTCTTTGTTTTGGGACTTACGAAATATTATATATGAACTTCAGTATCCTCTGTGGTCAGGACC
>NW_006494612.1:3662359-3693478 GCF_000325575.1 Pteropus alecto | reverse complement strand
TAATAGATGGAATTTAAATTTGTATTTATTTTTAATCAGCACTAAAATAAATTTGGGTAGCAGCGCTTATAATAGTTAATAGCCTGTATAAGTGGGTCCCAAGACACCTGTTCCTTTATTGTTAATGAAGCCCTATTTGATGTGCAGGGAGACTGGAGATCCTGTTGATTCTCTGTCCTAGCACGTCTTCCTGTCTCCTGTGTGCATATTTAAATAACATTAAGAAATGTTGTTTCCTCTTGTTTTCTGTCATTTCTAGAATTCTGCCAGACACACTTATTCTCTTTAATAGGTTGTTTCTTCCCAAATGCATTAGGGTGATATTTTTTTCCTGTTTTGTGTGTTTTGAATTCTTTTTAGGATTAAACCTCAATTATGTTATGAGGATTTGATGTAAAATTATGATGAGTTAATAGCACCAGACACACAAATAGCCAAATAAAGTTTCTCAGGGAAAGAATAAATGACTTGTGGGAATTTTAGTAGCTTGTGGAAATATAAGAAAACAAACAAAACTGTACAAGTGAATTCCAAGGCCCACGAACCATCAAGGCTCATCTTCTGAGATTCCTCAAGTGTACACTCTTCTCCCTATTCTCTTGCTGACGATTTGGAGAGTTTGTAATAATTTTATTTCTAGTTGCTATATCATATCAAGCAAAAAAGCATTGGTCTTCTTGCAAATAATTTGAAAGAAGAAAACCACATACATAAAAAATTATCACAATCTTCTAGACGTTTGCATTTTTCCACATGGTAGAATTTTGTGATGAATGTGTTGCTTAAAATAACATTTGTGATCTATGGCATTCATTTCTACTCTCTTTAGAGGACAGTATATTAGCAGATTTTTAAAAATTATTTTTATATGTGTGCTACAAAAGGTAAACAATGTCCTTACCTCTGGCTTTTCCTTCTCCAAACACCTGAATTTTCACTACTGTTGGTGATAGTTTAAAGGTCATTCATGAAAAAGAGAATATATCTGGGAAGTAATAAGTGAGAATTACCCTGCTGATCCTTTAAGTCAATTCTTCAGAATATCTGGTAAGTACATTGGGAACCCAGGAAGTATTTATTTTGGTAACCAGCTCAAACATTGAGTACCTACCAAATAGAGTGAAAATAAATTTACTATTCACACATCTTCCTGATAATGATAATCTTTGTACGAGATAAACATTACTATCTGGAATAGTTAATAGGGAAAGTTTTTTTTTCACACCATAGTCTTGTATTGTGTTGATTGAACTTCTTTACAATAAAATTTACTACCAAATAATTGAGTTCAGCAATGCCTTTTCTTCAGTCTTATGCCTCCCTGTAATGAAAAGGAAATCTAACACTGAATTGTGTATCCTGCAAAGATGGCGATGTGAGATCTCTTTCTCATCAGGGGTAAAGATAAACATGAATCACAGTCTCTCTGGTGTTTTTTAACACTGGCTGCATATTAGAATTTCACCCCAGGAGTATTTTTAAAATACTCATGCCTGGACTCCATCCACCCCTGGTGATCCTGCCTAGATTGGCATATCCTGGAATGTGGGTTACTGTTATAGTAAAGCTCTTCATGTGATTCTGTTTGTCATCAGGATTGAGAACCACTCAGAACTTAAGCTAAACTAGGGGCTATTGGTTGCTAGTTTCCCACACTGCAAGTGCTATAGAAGAAGACAAGCTGAAAACCCTTTGAAAACGGCTTCTGGTCATGTGATCACTCGGTAGTGATCATCTGCTAGAGTAGGCATATTTTGGGAGTGGATGAGCTTGGTGCCTTATTGCAGACTATCTAGCCTCATATGAGAAAAAAGGTGCTTTCCTAGGTTTTCCAGATTTAAATAATTCCCCGAAATTGTTTTATGGCAGCATTTTTTGGTAAACTGTGGAGTTCACTGTAGCTCATCCAAGATATATAATTTTTAAAAATCTTCCTAGTTTTTAGTCAAATGTAAATTTAGGACAGACTACCAGTCTTAAAATATTTGAACTGAATTTTTTTGTTTTGTTTTTCAATTAAACCATGACATACTTTACATCATCCAAATTCACTCCTTTCATAAATATGCATGCCCTTTTTCTGTATTCCCATCATGGATTGTCTGCACAATGAAAAATCTCACTTCCAGTGAACTTACTTTGATGTGAGAAGAATATAAAGAATTTATAAAAGATAAAAATCAGCAAGTTTAGGGATAGTTGCATGAGAGGGAGAATGTAGGACAGGTACCATTTACCAAAGTTGTTTTATAAGTGTAGTCAAAATGGCCATTAAGATAGTAAATACTGTCCCAAGTTCTTTTTAAGGTAAGCATTCCTCACCTGGCTTGGAAAATATGTCAAAGCCTCCAAGGTAGGCCTATTCGTAAGGGTTGCCAATCCCTCTGCGGAGCCATGGCCTCATAGACAGCTCCTTCTAACTGCCTTCTGAAAGCTGGGGTGCTGCCTCAAGTGTGTTGATAATACATGCAGGAACTGGCTGTTCAAACTTTTACTGCCAAACTAATTACATTTATAATTTCTTGGCTTAATTTACTTTTCTAGCAAATATTACCTAGCAAGTCACCACAGTTAAACCAGTGGAATTCAGAGCACCTGCACTTCTGAAAGCCACTACTATGTACATGGAATGGAATCTGATTTTTAAACAACAATTTTGCCATTTGCTTTACAACCTACTATTTATTGTAAAGAAACTCTTTATGCTTCTTAATTTATCATTTGTTCTTAAAGAAAAAGGCCAAGGAATATATTTACAGACATGGTTCCACTTTTATTATTTTAATCCATTATTTTCTCCTGATCAGATTCATATTTGTGGTGATATGCCCTGCATGGCAAGTGCTGAGAAAACATTTGTACAAAGTCTTGCCAAGGAAGACTGTTGACTCTATGGAGTATAGTGATTTCACTGTTCAAGATCTTCATGTGTTTATTAAAAAGAAAAAAAAAACCCAGATACTAGTTAATTATATATTTTAAATTACTAGATTTTGTGGTTAGCATATATAAATTCATTAAATAGTTCAAGTGTATTCAATACAGTGTTACAGCAGTTTTATTGATATACTGGCAAAGAAACAAACATGACCACTCTTTACCATCTGTTTATAATGCTATATAAAGAAGACCATGTTGGTTGCCATGGTAACTACATTTCCAAAACCACTGAATGTTTGCTTAAATTCTCCAACCTTTTAAAGTCATAAGCTTTTTTCCTGAGAAAAAGAATAGAAAAATGCATTTAAAATTTTCCAGTGATTTTCTAAAAGCCATTTCTCTGTAAAATTCATTTATTATTTCTAGTCTGATATTTTGCCTCAGGATTTCATGAATTAAAAAGAGGGGCTCTTAATTTGAGAATCTTTGGCATTTTCAAGAAGTTCAGAGAAAATGTTAATGGTATCCTATTGAGGGGTGCCACCTATCTTTTCATAAGTAAAGGTTTTGCCTTTTCAGAAAAACTTTTTATTAGTGTAACAATAAAAAGGAGTATGAAGAGGTAACAAATATAATAACATGGTGTCTAGGGAGGAAAGGCAGTTAAAATGTAGTTTCAGTGGCTAACCATGTTTAATTATTGCTGTCATATTAGCTAATATGAGAAAAATTACAGCAAGGAAGTATTTGGCTGTAAACAGAATGATTCTGACTAAAAAAACGTATGGCTACTAAAAAATACTTTATTGTAATAAGAGTAAAAATCAATTGATATTCCTGGGAATCCTGCCTAGGGAAGAAAGAAGTAAAATATATGTTTTACTGTTGTTTTTACTGTACATGAAAATTTAGAACTAATTTTTCCCAATCCTAAGTGGTAGTGTATATACATCCACATGTTTATACATACCTGTTGTCTACATGGATGCTCAAGAAGCTTTTGCTATATTCTTCAAAAACAATCTTTCAATGTCTTAAAAGTTAATATTTTTATACTGGGACAGGTAAAATAGGATTACATCTGTTCCAGCTTTCACTAAAGCCAAAATCATGGATTATGCATAACAGTAGTAATACTAATAATAGTAATAACTAATGCATATTGAACACATAGTAAGTGCCAGGGAGTATACTTAGCTTTTTGCATGCTAAATGTTTATGTTTAGGCTTCATAGTACTCCTGTAAGGTATTGTATTCAGTACATTCTCTAAATTAGGGTTTCTCAACATTGGCATGACTGACATGTTAGGCTGATAGTTCTTGGTTGTGGGAGACTATCGGGTGTGTTGTAGGATGTTCAGCAGCAACCCTGGCCCCTACTCTCCACTCGCCAATAGTATTGCTCCAAATCGTAACAACCGAAATTATCTCTAGACATTACCAGTCTGCTGGGGGCCTAAAATCACCCCCAGTTGTGAACCACTGCTCTAGATGAACCAGCAGTTTTATTTTTTTTCTGGTAGAAATAGTTTTTAAACCACCTCTTGGTTTTCACCTGCTGTCTCCCTCTTTCCACCATCATTTCTCATACCAGGTATTCTCCAATTTTGTTCAGTTATTGGTCTGATAACATAAGCAGAACCTTCTTTATTATGTATTGTTCAGTTATTGGTCTGATAACATAAGCAGAACCTTCTATATTATGAAACTTTATTACCAAAGTTTCTTTACCACAAAGTCTTAGCTTATTAGCCCAATTCCCCTAAAATCTCACAAATATATGAAAATGTTTTTCTATCATCTGAAAGATTATTTCAGAAAGGTTTATCAATACATGGCTCTGTTAATGCTATTTGGTAGGAAATTACTGGATCTCACTATAGTTAACTAAAAACGTTTTGGAAGAATGTAGATGTAGAGAATAATAGCTTTTTTGGAAAGAATGAGAATATAAGACCTTTTAGATATACTTAAATAATTGTGCATTTTAACTATAATTTTTAATAACTGTTTTATGTAGGCAATAGCTTGCACACTATTTATATTACATTTTGAGACTAGATTGAATGGGGACCAGAATATATAGTAAAGATTGCCAGTACTGATATGTGTAATGGAGCACTTTTTAGCTATTAAATAATATGCTCTTGAGTCCCAATGCCTGGGTGAGATTCATGGCCCTACCACTTATTATGGCCCTCTCTCTTATTACTTAACTTCTTTGTGACTCAGTTTTCCTTCTGTAAAATTAGAATCAAAAATGGTACCTCACAACCTCGTGTGAGGTTTAAGTGAGTAAATAACATATAAAGTGCTAAGAGTAGTGCATGCAATAGGTATTAGTTGTCATTTGGGTTTATTACTTTTACTTTTCTGGAATACGTGGCCAAGATTGAGCCTGTAGTGTCTTAATAAGCAATGTTTAGAACCTTGGACTATTTATTCTTTGTTCGTTGTGGTATAGTAACCTTTGTACTGATGGAAACATTTCAGTTTAGAAATAGGAAGTAAACATTGTGCTACAGGTCAACACATTGAAATAAATGTAGACATTAATTTTTTTTATTTAGGTTATTGTAGAGTTTAAATACTACCAGCAATAACTTTTATTTTAGTTGATAATCCAGTGATTGTTTAAAGGCTCTTTAGCCTGGTACCAACAAGAAATAAAACCTAGTTTGTTTGTTTTGCTCCTAAGTTCCATCTGCCTTTTCACATTGGAGTTATATCCTTGCCTCCACATTATTGGTCCCTGGGAACCAAAGAACTTCAAGAATAGCAACAACAACAACAAATTTTTTTAAAGTAGCAGCTTTGGAATAAAATGGTCCTGGTTTTGAATTTTGACTTGCCTACTTACTTTTGACGTTGGACAAGAAACTAAGTTATCTATTAGCTTCAACTTTCTCATCTGTGAAATGGAGATAACTATAGTACCACTTCATAGAGTTATTGAGCACATATAAAATGCATAGCCCACAGTATGTACTATAAAAATAGTAGCTTGCTCCCTACCCTCCCACTCTCATTGACCACCCCCTTACCCCAAAAAGAGTCAGTCAAAAGGATAGGCAAATAGATATCCATAAGTTGCCTTATTTGGGGAGAGGGGAGTATCTATGATTTATCTCATTACTTTTCTTATTTTTAATGAAATGAAAGCTATAATTTTCAGCCCATGCCCCAAAACTTTTCAAGAAGGAAAACTGTGGGGGAGAAATGGCATTTTCATGAACTAAAGCCTAATGGCTGCAGCATCTTCTACATTTCCCAGCACTTTATAGCTCTAGTACTATCCTTTACTCTCTTTTACCTTTACGAAGTGAATTATTTTAATATGAATTAGGACAAAAAACAGCTATTAGAATGGGAACAAAGAGTTTCTAAACATAAATTTCTTGCCTCATTTTAATGTGTTCTGAGAAATAAAAACATAGAATATAAATAAATTATTTCTTTTAACTCAGTAGACCTTCAATCAGCTATTTCCATGGAGAAATTCACATTCTGCCCAATTTCAGGGAAAGGACATGAAGTTTTCAGTAAAGAATGATGAAAAATGTGATCTCCTCCTTCCCTAAAAGTGAACTTCCCTATAATTTTGTGAACTATCTTAGAGGCTCCACTGTCACAGGCCACCAGAAGGGCACAGGGCCATACTCCACAAGCTGGGCCTATGAAGATCCTCATTACAGTGTAAGACTCCTTGGCTGTCAGGTAGACCCTGGCTACTCCTGCAGTCTGAAGGTTTTTGTTGTTGTTTTTCAGTTGTGGTTTTTAACCTGGACAGCACTTTCACTGCAATGCAGATTTTTCTCAACCCCTGTGTGAATAGGCTATTCAAGACTTCTCATGGCCCTGTGTTTAATGGACCACAAATCCTCTGGTTCTGTGCCGCCAGGGAATCTTGCTGAAATTGCCTGTAAGGAGATGGTTGCAGCCGACTGCTTGTGCAGCTCGCAGTACACCAGAAGTCTCGAGCTGCTTAGGAGAAGTGAACTTTAAAATTTTTTTTATACCTCTTACCTACAAGGTACTTTCTAAGCCCTGATTCTATGCAATCATTCCTTTTTATTCTTTGTGTTATAATGCTACTGTGATCATTATCTAGGTTGAGTGAATTACCTAGGTGGGCTTTGGAGCAGACACTGAATTGAACTCCATTTATTGGCTATATAATTTGGGGCAGGTTACCTTTTTATTTCCTTCAACAAGTATTTATTGAATATTTGTGTGTGCCAGGCACTATTCTAAGTACTGGAGATACAACTGTGGACAAGTAAATATGCCGTAACATGCTTACATTCCAGTCCAGGAAGATAAATAATAACCAAAATAAATGAATGCAAATATGTAGTATATAAGTGATAATCATTGAGATGGAGAAAATAAACTATCCCTGTGATCCTCAGTATCCTCATTAATAAAATGAGGAAAACTACCACCCCACAGTATGTCAGGTTAGATGAGCTGGCACCCGTGAAGGCTTGGGGATATACTAGGGTAGACGAGACAGTCAGCTTCCAGGTAGCTTGCTAGCAATTGGTAAATGACAGATTTCTTCCCAGTCCCTTTTGACCTGCTAGAGTAGAACAAGTACTATTGTTCTCTGAAGATTAAATTGCCTAGCATAGCCTGTGTGTAATTTATTCCAAGTGTCTCTCTCTTCATTCAGTTAGTGCCATCCTATTAATACCACGTAAATGAAACTTTTAAAAAATCGAATCATGTTTTTCCATTGACACACATAATTTGAGAGATGACACTTTCATAGTAATCTTTTCCCTTTACTACCTCTGTTGATGGCTATTTAAAATACCAATAAGGTCTTTATGTTATTTGGGTAGCAATATTTGTGAATATGAGAGCGGGCAGGTTTGAACTTAGGATCATGGGACCTTTTCTCTGGTCAAAGTTCTTTCTGTGGAAGAGTAACACAAGCAATTTGTATCCCGCTACCTGTCACTTCTAATTCCCCTCTGCTTTAGTCTTGTGTACCCTGATTTCAGTGTTGATTTGGGAAAAATAAAAGATTTTCCTAAAAAATTTTTGATTTTTGAACTATCATTTTGCAATAACGTAGTTTTAGGTTTTGATCATTTTTCTATTTGTTTTTTTAAAACTCATTTCTCTTGCTAAAATCCATGCTATATTTCACTTTGCTATTCCCCCATTCCAATTTGCCCTCGAAGTAATATCTGTTTGTCTACAAAATGTTTCATCATATTTTCCTAACTTGCTTATTTTACTGGCTTCTCCCATCTGCATTGTATCTTTTACATTTGGTTTTAGCCTCTTAATAATATGTTATGTAAAAGCCGATCGAACCACCTTCTACCTTTTTGTCTTTTCCAACTTGTTCTGATCCAAATACTCTAAATTTTGCACAATTGAACCACCTTCATTAGCTAATAGGACTGATAGGTGAAATAATAAATATTCATTACTACATCGAGACATTGTTTTTGATAAAAATGTGCTCAAATACTAGCCAAGTAAAACTATAAAATTATAGAAGATTAATCTGAGAGCAGTTCTCTTGAATTTGAGTAGTTGTCTATTCAAATTGTAACTGCGAGTTGAGAAAAGCACTGAGCATTAAGAGAGCACTCATTCAAGTCTGGTTGATTTATCTCTGCACAGAAGGACTGTGGTAGTGGGAGGTGTAATTCACAGCACTTTAGTTCTCAGCCAGTGTCCCTGCTTGAGTGGTGGTGTGAGTCTCGTGTGTCTGTGTAGTGTAATGACGCCTGTATTCCAGCACTCAATTTTTCTACCCCTTTGCTTCAACACTAAATAGATTTTTTTAAATGTGAACAAAAGGGGTCTGTATGTAAAAATTATTCTGTGAGATCGTTTTAACAGTTTTAACAGTTTTCAGTATGACCAAAATATTACTTTAAAAAATGGCTCTATTTTACTACTTTATTATTTTAAAATAAAACTTCAGTTACCATTAGAGTGGGTAAATCTTTGTGGTTTTGTTTTGTTTTCTGGTGGTGTTTTAATTCTAAGGTGGCCAGCTGACATCCTACTGCAGACTCAATTATGACATTATTTTATACTTCTTTTTAAATTTTAATCATATTTCATTAAACTGTTGTGTCCAGTAAACCATTACTGAAAAGCTCTTGCTTGATTTCCCCTTGTTCAACAACCCCTATGCCCTACCCCCATTCTACTTTCTCTACTCTTCTTTTTTTTGCCAGCGCCTGCCTTCTGCCACATGCCCATCAAACCTAATTGCAGCTTTAGGAGGGCTTGGGGCAGGCAGTTCTTTGGCCTGCTGTCCCTCAGGGATTTAATTCAGGTGGGATGTGCATGTGGCCCTCGAGCCATGTCAATGGCAGCTACAGCTTGGAGATTCTAAAGGCTGGTCACCTCAGGCCCTAAAGTTGTTTCAAGTCTAGGGCAGTTTAGTCTCAGGATAGATATGTCAGGAATAATTCAATTTAGGTCATTTTGTCAATGGATATTAACCTCCAGTTCTTCTGCTAATTTTATATAAAAATCTGTGACATGCAAACTATTTTTAGTCTCCCTCAAATTAGAGTGCTTTAAAACAATTTCCATGAGTGTTAATTTTTGTCTTTTACAACTGAGTAATATCACTGTCATTGAATTGCTAATTATATAAATATTCTTAACATCACTTCTTTGATACTGTTTAAACTTTGGCCTTGTATCTAAATCTTATAGAATTAAAGGTGTAACATGAGAACCCAAAAGGCACCCAACATAAAACTCTGGGGTTCATTAAGTGTGGATTAAATTTTTTCTTTAAATGAGAAATACAACTATAATATAGTAAGTCATCTGCCTTCTTAAAATTCTGTTATTTTTATAATACAGTATTTTTTCCTCCAGATTTACAAAGAGATCTGTGTCCTTATACAGTTTAGAAAATAAATTACCCTTAACCTAGAATTCTGTTAACACTTGTTACCATTTGGGAGTATTTTCTTCCTATCTTGCTTCTTTTCATTTTTTAAACAAAGTATTTTAAACACACAGAAAAATACAAGAGCACTTCGTATATTGAGCACCTATATAATGACACCCAGATTTAAACTGTTAGTGTTTAGTTATATTTATTTCTAGTTTTCATCTTTGGCCTTATTTATGTACATGTATATGTACATGTATTCAAACATAATTGAGATAATATGGTATTAAATATAGTTTCATATTCTTTTGTCCTCTCATTTAATATTTTAAATATTTTCCCATGTCATTAAACAAATTTAATGCTTCGTTGCAACATTTAAATTTGTTCGTGTATGGACAGGTTTTCTATTTTTAAATAGTGATAATTCTATTCCTATATAATTATTTTACATTATACTTTCAGTTCTTTTGACTTAATTTATCACATACTTAATATATCACATGACTTAAAACACTGTTTTTCAAAAACTACAGGTTGCAACTCATTAGTGGGTCACAATTTAGCAGGTTGTAGTCAGCATTAAAAAAAGAAAGATCAGAATATTCCTATGGTTCTTTGACAAAAACTGAGCACATTGTAGCCAAATCTTTTGTTTCAGTTATCTGTATCTAAATTTTTTAAATTTTAACTAGGGATTACAGTTACAGGCATTATTAGGAATCTTAATCTTAATCCCACCTCATGTATGTTCGATTTGACATCCATCTTTTATGCTTACATTTTCTGGATTGATTTATTGGAATTGGATATATTAAAAGTGAAGTAATGAAAGAGTGAAACACCATACTTTTAGGGGTGTTGTTATTGGAGGGGGTTCTTCCCCTCGAGAGTCTGGACAGTGCTTATTCGTTCTCATTCGGTTTTATTTGAGGTGTTTTTAGCTGATTAGAGGAGGGTGTGGGTCCCTGAAAGTGGTAAATTGTTTCCTTAATATTTGATTATAAATTTACCAAAAGACTGTGGTTTAGGTCACTGGCATAAGTTAGAATTCTGAACTCTTGAGCATAAATCTCAAAAGTTTCCTCTCATGCCCCATTTCTGCCATCTTACCTCAACTCTCCATCTGGAACTACCCCTGCTTTCTGCTCAAAGTGAGGGCAGCCTTCTCTCATGGGCACTGATGCAGCAGTGGATTAATCAGAAATGAAGAAACGAAACACATAAACACTCCAATTATTGAGTTTTCTCTATTTGAAACTTATGGAGTAGGTCCTTTAATCTAGCATAATTCTTATATACAATAACTTTTCAATATAGCATTAAAATAAACCTCAGCATACTTTTTAGAACCTGTTGAGGCTTTTCTCCTGCGTGGCTGTCACTTTTAAAGAATCCACTATGATTTAGAAAAAAGGACTCAAGACTTCAGAGCTGGATGCTTGAATGTAGCAAATAGACAACAGGAGAGATAAGGAAAGTTGGGAATGACGTGTAATAGGTTTGTTTGGGTGAGATGTATAAGATGGAGAGTGCTGCTGTGCATCTCGAAGCTATTTATTCTCTTCTCTATTATTTTTTTGGTAGATCTATTCTATGTTCATTACTCTGTTGGCTACCGGGCATCCAAAGATGATTCAGCTTCAGTGCCCGTAAGGTTCTCACAGACTTATGAGTGAATACCTGTGAACAAATAAATGGAAAAGCTGAAAGCATAGTGAGCCTGGGCTTTGCAGTCCAAATTATATCTAAATCTTGGCACTTCCATTACTACTTGACTAGTGTGACTAGTAACTAACTTTTCTAAGCCTTCTTACTAATTTTCTTCATCTATAAAGAAATTTACCAGTTACCTTGCATGGGTTTTGTGAGAAGTAAAGCACATGCCTGGCACTATAGTATGCTGTAGTTGTTGTCTGTATTGTTGTTACCATTCTTATTATTCAGTGTTTTAGGTGCCAAACTCGGGGTTTATAATAAGGACCACAAAACCTATGGAAGAGGCAACTACTGGCGCTAGTTTCTGTACACTGCACTGTTAAAGTTCTCTGCCTCCATTGTGCATGTATGGTCATCCTTTTTTCTGGGTGTCTGTGGAGACCTTTTTTATTTGCTGTGATCATACTGTATTCCTTTATAGTTACTCATTCTTCCTCAGTCCCCTAAGTACAGGAATTCTCCAAGATTTCTTTTCTCTTCCCTTTCCTTCTTTTCTCTTTTATCTCTCCTCAAAAACTCATCCATCAATTCCTACTGTTTCAGCCATCACCTCTAATGAAGATGCTTCCCAAATCTATACCCACAGCCATTTCCAGGTGCCTGCTGGGCATCTCCATCTGGAAGTCCTTCTTGCATTCAAAATTAACATGTCCAAAACTGAACTCATTAATTTCCCATTAACTCTCCTTCTTTCCAATCCTTGCTAATGCTAGCATCATCACCTCCAGGAAACATGTTTGAATCTTAAATTCAGCCTTTACCTTTCTTTGCTTCCTGATGCCTTCTCGGTGTCTCCCTCATGCAGTCAGTTGGCCAGACTGTCCTGTTCCACCTCTGTACTGTTGCCATCATTCAGCTTTTCTTTTCCATCCCTGCTGCCACTACCCTAATTTAGGCCCTCATTATCTCTCACCTGGACTATTGGAAGAAATTCTTCCTAACTCATCTTCCCTCTCTTTTTCATGGTACCCAACACATCACTGTCATAGTAACAGTATTGGGCCCAGAGTAACTTTTAGTCTTTAGCTCTAATCACATGACTCCCTTGCTGACAAACCATCCATGCCTTCAGATTGCCTGCAGAATAAAATCCTAATTGTAAACTTGACTTTAAGGCCCTTCGCTCTCTAGGTTTGTTTTTCTGGGCTTGTTCACCTTTACACATTGTCCAAATAGATAGCCCCACAATTCCTGAACCTGCTCCCTGTTCTTCCACTTTCTCATCACTGCACAGCCTATATCTTTCTCCTAAGATACCGTTCTTTCCATTCCAATAACCCCACCTCGCTTCTACCTCCATTCCCTGTTCAGGGAAATTTGACCCTCTTTTAAGACTCGGTCTGAATGCTACCTCTACTGTGAGGGGCACCTCTAACAAGAAGCAATTGACTTTCTTCCTGTGTATACTGACAGCCTTTTGTTATTCTACTATCTTTCCCTGTCTTATTCAATTTAACCATTTTTTGAACCTATTATTATAGCTCTTTTATTACAGCTCTTATTTCTTTGTATACCTCTTATGCTTAATACATATGTTTAAGAAATAGAACGTGAGAGGATATATGGAAATGTACCACAGCTGTGATTTGAAGATTTGAAATATTTTAGGATTAAGTTAAGGAAAAGAAATTAACTAATAGTTGTGGGAAGATATGATGATGTAGTGAGAACTGCAGTTAGCCATAGAAACCGTAATGTGAGAAGAGTATAAAAAACTGCATCACACAAAGTTTCACCTATTCGTTCAGTCCTTATTTCCATGAAATTGTATAGCTGTTAGAATATTTATGTTTACTGTTCATCTATTGTAGATCTAGAGGAGAATTTGGAGGAGCCAAGTGTTTTCCCTCCAAAATGCAATTTACAGATTTTTCAGGATGATATTATTTAAAATTAGTGATATATCTACTTGAGCTAGTTTTCCAAGACTACGTAGTTTCCAACAACTATTCAAATTGAATTGAAATATTATTTTAGATTTAGTCCATCTCTATTTTGTCTACTAAGCTACCCCATATTTCTCATTGATTACTGCAAAAGCCTCCTAACTGGTCTCCTCATATCCACTTGTTTTCCTCCTCCCCCTTCTACCCAAGTTGTTTTTCTACTGACAATAGAGGATATTTTTTCTTTTTTGGTTTATTTTTTAAAAATATCTGATTATGTCACTAGCTGCTTATTAAAATATTGCAGTGGCTTCTCATTGTTCTTTGGATAAAGAGTTAACCTCTTATCATGGCCCGTTTGACCTTTGTGATCCTGTCCCTGTCTGCTTCTAGCCTCATTTTGTACAGTGCTCTCAGCCTTGCATATGCTCGTTCTTGTGCTGCGGATACCCTCCCTTTACCTGTTCCCTCCCCACATCCCCCTTTTATGTCTATCACTTCCTAAGGAAACCTCTGACTTTACGGGCTAGGTTAGTTCTCCAATTATAAACTCTCACAGCATCTCTCTTTTTTCTTTGTGACGTTTATTGCTACTATAATTTTATTTTTATTTGTGATTCTTTCATTATTACCAGTCTCTTCCACTAGATTGTAAGCTCCACAAGCTTTGTGCCTAGTTTTGCTCACCATCGCATTTGTATCTACCACGGTGCCTGATGTATGGAAGGTGTGCAGTCTATATTAGTTGAATGAATGAATGAGTTATAAATTTTTGTTTATATTAGTTAAAAAACACAGTTCTATAGAACTTTGGTGATAAAGATTACAAAATATTAAATATTGCTTTTACTTATGCCATTTGGGTGACAATAAAGGATCATTCCAATTTTTATACCTATTATATATAATAGAATATTAGATAATTAAATGTAGTCAAGTGAGATCATAACAAATGATAGAATAATAAAAAAAGCTCTGATATCAAATAGTCTAGGCTCTCTCTAATGTGTTGTCAGAGGCTCTGAAGCTTCTTGAACATCTCTATTAATAAGGGACTCAGCATCAACAGAGGCTACTCTTTTTTGGTTTCTTCATGTTAAGCCAAAATTAGCCTACTGTTTTCTCTATCCATGAGTCATTCTCTAAAGTGATACCCACTGGGCCTGTCAGCTATCCATATGGACCCTTTCAAATTAATAGACAGCCATCGTGGACTCCTTTAGCTTTACTTCTCTCAACTCTTCCGTTCACACACTATGTTCCTGCTGTATTGATTCTGGAAATAGCTGTGTCCTCCTCCTTCTCCTGTAAACCTTTACATAGGCTGTGTCTTCTTTGGAACACTTTTTTGTCTTATGTCCTCTACCTGCTTCAGCTCCCCTGGCTACATCTTCCTCATCCTTTAGGTCTCAGGGAGGTCTCTTTCACAGCTCATTACTTCCAGTTATGTTAGTTAGCCCTTCTCTGTGCTCTCTCAGGCCTTGTTCATCTCCTAAAGTAGCTCATGTCACATTTTATTATGATTTTTAATCCAGAGTGTATTTTTCACATAGAAGGAGACCGCAGTTCACCAGGGCTCATCATGTCATTCCTCTGTTTGGCACTGTGCCTGACACATAGTAAGCATTCACTGTATTTTTGACTGAGTGCATTTGAGATCACCACCTTCACCGTTCTCCAAGCTCGCATCCATCGTTTGTTTATTTCAGACAAGCATGTGGCAGTATATGATTTCACCATCTTTTGGATATGCTCTAGCTTGTCAGTGCCTCCTTAAGAGGCACTGAGAATAAGTCATAGTGTTCCAGGTAAAGTATGACCTGGAGTATATAAAACATAATATCTCTGTAAATTTAGAACCCTGGGGTTTTTTATGCTCAGAGAAAAATTTCTTGTTCTCTTTTGGTTGTGAGTTAATTTTTGAGCTGTGGACATTATCAGGTTATCTTAGGACTTCTTTTTAAGGGTGTTAACGGAGTGAATTTAAAGAAGTGGTGTTTTGGAAATGATTATATAATTTACTCAAGCTGTTAATCTATTCTCTATGTTGTTAACTACTGTCTTATGTGAAAATTAATGGTTAGAAGGTGTACTTTTCTGACTGCTCTCTTGATTTCTGTTAACCAGTCCACTATAGTTTCTTTTCCTGGCCTTTTCACTAATGCATTCTGAAAGTGGCACGTGCTTCAATGATATATGATGTTAAGGGGTAGGGGTGGGGGAGATGAAGAATTCCTTAACTTTTGTTATTTTTGGAGGTAGAAAAGGGAACAATATTTATAGGAAATTATATATGCTGGTACAGTAGGGAAGACTTTGAGAGATCTAAGGAAAAACAAAGTAGATGAAAGAGAAAATAGGAGTTGAGAAATAAATAGATGGCAAAAAAGTAATAAGGAAAGAGAATGTAAGTTTCTGATCACTTGATCAACTACCTTGTGCTTCCACAGTGTTATATACTTTACCTATGTTGCCTGTTTCATACAATGACTATGGAAAGTAGACATTATTAATCTCATTTTATAGAAAAGGTGGCAATCTGAGGCATACAATTAGAGACTGTTAGGATTTTCAAATCTGGTTCTAAAGCAGCACTGTTCTAGTTTGACTTCGCAAAAGTTTTGTACATGAGATAAAGCAGATGAAGAGTCAGTAGAGAATAGTAGTTACCAGTGTATGTAGACTTTAGAGCCAGTTGGCTGGGGTTCAAATCCTGGCTCTATCAAGGCTCTAATGCCTACTAGCTCTGATACCTTAGGCAAGTTGCTTGATCTCAGTGCGCCTCATTCTCTTAATCTGTAAAACCAGGATAATTTTGGTACTTTCCTCTTAGAGCTGTTTGGAATTAATTTAGTTAGTATGTAGTAAAATGCTTAGAATAGTTCCTGGCATATATAAAGTACTATATAAGTGTTTCTTGCTGCCGCTGCTGCAGCTGTTGTTATTATTGTTGTTATTGTTAGTATATATGTGTGTCCCTTTTGAAAGATCTCATCTCTGAGAAGTTTGAAGAAAGTGTTGCCAGAAATGTTGCCAGGGCTGTTTCATCAGCCAAACTCTGTCAGACTTGTCTCAAGGTTAGCCTCTTAGATTTCTTACTGTGTCATCATATCCTTCATCCCTAACCAGACTCAACCCCAACACACACACACACACACACACACACACAGCCTCCTCTTTTCCCTTTCTCGAATTAAGAACCTATTCAGATCTTCTCTTTAATATTATATTACAAGAATGAAAAATACAAAGATTCATCTTAGGTAATAAGGTAATACATAAATAAAGATCTAGTAGCCTAAGTTAAAATTTGTAGTTTAAAGCAAAAAATTTAGAAAGAGCTCCCATTTTACATTTTCTTCTTTTAAAATAGGATGCTTCCCAGCCTCCCTGCAGTTCATGGGTCTATAGGATTTAAGTAGGTTGTTACATCATAGTAAAAAACTTTGGGCATTTCTGATGATTATTTGTTTCTACTGTGACATAGCATTAATTACCTTAATTTAACTGCCTTTCCTAGGAAGTTAGAACTTCTTTTTAAAAATCATTAACCCTTCCAGCTTGCTGAAGATCACTTACTAGATTGAGAAGAAAATATAATTAGAGAAAGAGCTATAACTTTTACTTTGCAGAGAGCTTGAAGATCTCTCTTATTTTGAAACTAATGAAAGGGTAAGAAGGGACCCTTTTAAAATTTTCTGTTAGAGGCATGAGGAGTGAAGATTTTTTTTCTTAACTAATGGACTAACTCATTAATTTTGGCTTAGTTAACTTAAAACTTCTATTGGTTCTTTGTTCAAAACTCACCAAAGAAGTCTTATGAATTCAATGAAGTATTATAATACAACATTTTAATGTTTTTCACCACATTCAAGAATTATATTTGTATATTATTTATGTGTTCTGCAATATAATCTATTTGATTAGTGCTCATGAATATTGTTCTAAATATTTATTACAATATATTGCCCACAATTTTCTTTCTTTTTTGAATGATGCCATTTAGTTTTTATATGACAAATATTTGCAATCTTTAAAAAAAAAATCGATATATTCCTGGAAAGTACTCCTGGCTTTAGTTATTGTAAAAATTGTAAAATTTCAATCCTCATAAGAAAAATTATGACATTCTAAGTTGAAGCCTTATTGTTGTCCAGAAAGATAATGCTTTGCATAAATAATAGGAAAAGGCAAGATATTTGCTCACTACATTCATTTCCATTTTACTTCTCAAATACATTTTTAAGTCATTTGGATTAAGTTTAAACCTTTTATTCTCTCAGCTTCTTCTCTACCTGTGAAGACAGAAATCATTTTGTTATCACTCCCCCTTAACACCATCACCAAATAATATCTCTTCGTCGCAGCCACTTGGTTTGTATGTCAGTTGCTATCAACTACCACAAGCAATTTAAAACTATGGATTCCTCTTGTTATCAGAGCAAATGGTTAATACTGCAAGGTAGGGTATAGACAGTGGGAAAACCAGAAAGAGGAGGAAGCTAGATCATCAAGTCTCATAATTTGAGATCGTCACTTTTAAAACTAGCCTTGGGTTTCTCTAGTTGTTTTCTGAATTCATTGCTTCCTCCTATTAGCTCTTTCTTCTCTGAATCCTGTTTCTTTTCAATAAGTTCCATTGTCTGATTTTGGAAATATGGGCATATTTGCAGCAATTTGCTAACTTGATCTGACCTTATGAGGGTGTATTAATCTTCTTTCCTTACTTGTTGGCAGGGGGTTTGTTCAAGACAGCCGGAATAACCTCCAGTTGAGGGGCTTGGTGGTGCTACTTATTTCTAAAGCAGCTGGGCCCAGCAGCGTGAATGATTCATGTCAGAACTATGACATGGTCAGTGGGATCTATTCATGGTAAGAAGAAATTACTTTTTTGACATTGCTCTCTAAATTGTGTTTTCTTTTACTGAGCAGTGGCAGTAGAAATCACTGTTTAGTACTTTGTCATTCTCCGATTCAAAGATGGATTAAAATATTTTGTAAGGTTTAAAAATGTGGAGTTTTATTGTTCTTAACAAATCTGAGAGTCGGCTGCTCTATGCATCACTCTGGTAAATTTACCTATACATTTGTGTTAAACACTTGCATGTTTAAAAATTTCTATTCATCACTACATTTCCTTCCCCATCACAGTATCATTGCATCTCTGTAGAGATCTTTATGTCACTTAGTCCAGGATTTTTGATTTTTAGACCTACTCAAAATAATAGCTGGTTGTAAAATAATAATGTGATTACCATTTTAGCAGAAGTAATCTACTTCAGTGCTATATCTTTTATTTTGCTTATTTTTATGGTGAAGAGGTTTTTACTAAAGTTACTAGAGTAAGAAAGTTTTACACCTCACACATTTAGATTAAAAAATTTATAAGTATGTATTTTTGTTGCATATAAAACAATCTTCAAATTTTCATTTTTGTTTTAAAAAAATCACTGTATATTTTTTAGTAACAACATATCAGCAATAAGTTTATTTAATCTTAGTAGTACACTTGGCACTGTGTTAAATCCTCCATAGAAATAACAATCTGCAGGTGGACTTCGGCACATGAAATTAAAATTATCCTAAAAACATGGGTGACTAGGAAATTTTCCTCACAAAAAGAGGCATTTCTAGACACTTTGACTTATGGTTAACATATCTTATTGATTTATTTTACAAATTCATCCACATTTTAGATTTGTTTTTTATTCTTAGTGGCCTTATCCATAAATGTTTTTTCTTCTATAATACTTAGTGATGACTATTACTTATCAGCTATGAAGTCCAGTGATCCTTCTTCATTAACAAGCAAGCAAAATTATTACTGTGTGGCTACAAATGACCAGCCAGGATAATTTTTGCAGACCTTTTATCATTTATCCATACAAATATCTTCACTAGAAGATGTATCTTGAGATCATTTTCAGTTTCCACTCACTCTGAAATGATTTATATTTGTTTCGTACTTTGTAGGTTACTGGTAATTTTTATGACAGTTATTTCATTTGAGCCTTACAATAATTCTGTAGATAAGAGTTGTTATGAAACTCATTCTACTCCTGAGAAAACAGAGATTCAGAAATCTTGAGACTTTTTCAAAGTGGCATGACTGGCAAATGAGGAAAGTTGAGGCTCTAACTATAGTTTTCTTCCTTCCAAATTTCATGGTTTTTGTTTCCATTCTGATTTTCTAGTCTGATTCAAAGAATTTATTTCATTTGTAGATTAGACTAGCCATCAAACTAATATACAAAAAAAAAAGGTCTTCTTGTAAGGATGTCTTTGAAAAACTTCTGAATTGAAAGCAACTTGGCAAATCTTTAATACATCTATATCCTTCTCCCAACCTTTTGGAATTTGAGCTCAAAACTTTACCTTATAAATTTTGTAGAAAGCACTTGATTGAGTTTAATTGAAATAACTAGAGAAAACACATAAAGATTCATAATGAAAATACCAATAACCTGTTAATCCCTGGAAAGCAGATGGACCTCACATCACGTTGTATCCCATGTATCACTTTCCTGTTAGAAACTCCCTTGGTTTTCAGTCTGCTGATTTTGACTCTGTTTTATTAGGTCATCCGCTCTTGCAATTGGGTAACCATACGTACCTCTAATGAACACCAGCTATGTTTTAGTATCTCTAATCTTAGAATAACCCATGCAAAGCACTCTTTGACACATAATAGATATTTAGTAAATATTTGTTGGCATAACTGAATCATCTCCATTTTACAGAAATATAAACTGATACTGAGATTAAGTCTTGTCTAAAATCCTCTAGGTAGGAAGTGATAGAATAGCATTTAAACCCTGGTTTTACTCTAAAGTGTGTACCCTTTCTGCTGTGCAGGTGCTCTTATCTAAAGGCACACAGTGCACTGTGATGTGATCTGGTGTTTCGAATTTCTCACCTAGCCTCTAAGACACAGCTGCATCACTTTCTGATTCTTCACAGGAACATAATGCATTTGGTAGATGGTCGTTGTAAGCCAGTTGTAAAAGAACTTTGCAAAAGAGTACATTATGAATATAAAAAATTTCCAAATAATATAAATAGCCAAGTATATAGAATTCATAATTACATTTTGGGAATGAATAATCCTGGTTCCAAGCTATTTTCTATAATCAAACTTGATGCAGTACGTCACTGGTGATGCTTGGGTGTTATACACGCTTGTTAATGTGAAAACGTAATTTGGCATAGTCCTATGAGAAACCATTAATTTGTTTCTCTATCCCTGAAGTCATTCGTTTGGCTCCTGCTTCCTTAATTGTTCAAGTGTAACTTTTGCTGGAGGCTTGTATCTATAATGTCACAGTGAATTATTTAACATTTGAGGAAAGTACTGACTTGGGAGCTTTTTAAATTCACCTCCAGACTACTGGGATTTACATTGTTGCTGTTTTTCTCTCGTAAACTTGACTTTGATGTCAGATAATGGAACCTGAGTAAATTACCTAAGGGACCAAAAGTGTGTTAAGTGACCTCTTTTGTTTGGCCTAAGGCTATAACTGATGGGTAGAACTTGTGGATATGTCTAGTTAACTTCCATGGCCAAGAGAGGCAAAATTTAGGCTAAGATGTAATAACTACATTTTGAAAAACAGGTATGAGAACCACATTTATAAAAATACACTATAAACATCTACTATAGCCTTTTGCCAAGAAGACTATGGGGCATTAGGTTTATTCCATCAATCTTGACTTTAAAATAATTGGTTACAAAGATAATCAGTCAATAAAATTACTAAATTTAGTTTAAAAGTATCTCTAGCCACTCCTGAGAAAATAGGTTTATAACTTCCTGTTCTGTTAATACTAGGATACTTTCATTTTGTGTACAAAAAAATAAATCATTACAATCTATAAAACATAAAATTTCAAAGTATAGACTTCTCTAATATAACATGAATAATGTAACATTACATTTAAAGAAATTTAGGTGAATTTTTTGACTAATAGTTCATCTTTCTGTTGTTTTAGCAAGAATTGACACAGTTCTTTCTCATCTAACTAGCAGTTATAAACAGACGACCTATTTTCACTACCTTCATTGCCTGAAATTTCTCAGCACCTCTTGTTAACTTTGGTAGAAGAGATTGAAACAAGTTTGCCAAACACATTTTCTTTTCTTCCTGAATATCCAGCTAGACTACCATTTCCCAGCTTTATACATCTTTATATCTCACTAGTATCTTGGACATAGTATCCATTTAAATCTTCGGATGACTGAAACTTCTGTTAACATAAGTGTTCTAGACCAAAATAAATATTTGAATCACATGTTTTACAGTATGTGCCTTTTAGAGTAGTTTGACATTGACTATGTCTGACAGTGACTGACTGTATCTTATTATTTTTTTTTTCAACCTCTAATTTAGGATATGAGCTATAATCTGACTCTACAGCACTCTTCATGGAACAGTCTTAATTTTTTCACTAGTTATTATGTAAAGCAATACATAATGTGTCATTTAAAGAAGGAAAAAAGTTTTAGTGGAATATCACAATGAAACAAAAAATAACAGCATAAATAACATTGCAGAATATCTAGTAATTTTTTTTTAAAAAACCTAACTTTTTTTTTCATATTTTAACCTATTTCTTCTTTTACTACATTTTATGTACTCACCTCTTTACCTACAGCTTCCATTCTGGTATCTATATGGCTTGAATTTTACTAATAGGTTTTAGACTCTTCTGAGTTTGTGTTGCCCTCGACTCCATTTGCAGAGGGAGGAAAGTGAGTTGCCGCTAGAGGACCAGCACAGTGACAGTGTTCCTTCTGGGTGGCAGGTGAGATGATGAATAAGAATAAAATTATGAGCATTTTTCTATTTTTTTTGTATTTATTTATAATACTCATAAGAGAAGACTGTGTGCTCTATGTGCTATATTTAAACATAGTTTAGACCATCTATTTTCCCCATATTACCCTAGCATTCAGTGTGTTCCTAGCACATAGATGGCAGCCATTGACTAATTGATCATGGCATAATAATAATAATAATAATAATAATAATAATGTAATAATTATTATTAAATCTTGAAGCAAGGAAGACCTTCCTAAAAGGTTCCAAAATGCTGAACCTATAGACAAGAAAATTAACACATTTGACTACATAAAAGATACGTCTTTAATGGAATAAAATTCCCATACAGTCAAAGCTAATTGCTAAAATTACAAAAATATTTGCAGCATACATGACAAAGGGCAAAGTTTTAGTAAACCAATCAATTGAGGATCTTAAAAGAATATGAAGAAGAAATTAGGAAGAAGGAAGTGCAAAATAAACGTGAGTAGAAGATATGAACAGGCTGTTCAGTGAAGAAGACTCCTAGGGGGTTAGTAAACAAAAGGGAGAAAGGCTGGACTTCATCATAACGGGCAAATTAAAACAAAATCAGTTTTCCCCTGTCAGATTGGCAAGGATTAAAAAGTTTGATACCCAGTGTTTGTGAGTGTGCAAGGAAGTAGACATTTGAATGCTTTGTTAGTAGGGACGTTAATTGGTATAGTTGCTTAGAGAGTAATTTGATAATAGCTATAAATTTTATTTTAATCCAGCTACCCTTTGATTTAGCAATATTGCATGCTGATATATTAACATAAATGCTGAAAGATGTATGTATGTATAATAATGCTCTTTGTAGCATAGTTTGACAGAACAACAACACCAAAAAAAAAAAAAATTAATCAAAGAGTCCTTGACTGACCAGTATATGTTGTTAATGATGCAAGGGAATATCAAATGTCTGTTTAAAAGAATTAGGGAGATCTATATAAGCTGATCTGGAATGATCTCAAAGAATCATGTGAAAAAAGCAAGATACAGAAACAGTATGGTTTGATCCCATTGAGTTTGAGTGGATGGGCAGTAGATTTTTATATGCATGGAAAAATGCTCCAAAGGAGACACAGAGAGCTGTTTATAGTGGTCACCTTTGGGGAGGGGCAGCTGGTGGGGATAAATGGGATGAAAGACTTTAACTGTTCATTTTATGTCCTCTTCAGTGGTCTGAAGTATTTTTAACTGTATACATGTTTTACTAATTTATACTTCTTAAAACTGGTAAAAACTTGCTGAATGTGAAGGTAGTTAGCCTAGTCCTGTTATTAGAGTGAGAGCTTTAGAGTCCCTGAGCTGACCTGAACTTCTATCTTTTGCTCTCTTTGACAAGATCAAATATTTTATGAACATGCATAAACTATAGATTTTTTTTTTTAAATACAGCAGAAGTGGAGCAAAATGATATCTCTAGATTAGCTTTCTTAGGTTTACCATCCATGTTAAAATAGATACAATCAATTTCTTGGTAACTGTGCTAATTCTTTTTCAACTCAGTGTATTAATTCAATTGATTAAAGTTTAATTAATGATATACATGCTAAGGTAATTGTTGAGCTTCAAGAACTATCACAGAAAAAGCATTATAAACATAGTTATAAGTTAAATCTAGAAAATATCAATAAAATTACTGATCTGAGTCAGACTTTGTGTGCTGTTATTAGAAAAGTGGTTGTAGAATATTTTGAAACATGAAATCTTAATTTAAGAAGAGAGATGGAGAATATTAAAAGCTGTGAAAGAAGCAAGTTTGGAAGTGTTTTAATCTGTAAATTTAGGGAATTGGTCTCAGTACAGATATTTTAGTTCATAATTTATCATTTTAATGTACTAATTAGCTTCTGATGATTTCTAATTATAGTAACAATAGGTTGTAACTATCAATTCTCACCTTCATGCCACACATTAGGATTTGTCTAGCACTTAAAAATGCCAAACAAAATTAACAAACTGCATTTCCCTTGGGAATTGACCAACTCAAAAAGCCCCTTAAGAAATGAGACTTAAGTAGGAACATGTAGATTATATTACTTACTTAGGGGTCAATTATATTAATGTGAAACAATATTGAAATATATAGCATTAAAAGAAACTGTTACTTTTTCTTTAAATGATGACATGTAAACAAATGCTTTAGAAAAGAGTAGCTGAAACCTTACCTACCTGATAATAACAGTGGTTGGGGGAAGTAAGGAGGGGGAATGTTTGGGGATAGGTATAAGGGAATAGTCAAAGGGGATTTTATTTGTAATATTTCAATTTTTTTAATAAAGAGAATCTACTCATATTACTTTATATAATTAAAATTAACTTGAAAATTAAAAGAAAGTTATATATCGTACTTATAAAGAAATGGAAACCTATTTAAGAAATATATCTTATTGTACTACAAGAACCTGGAAAATGAGAAGTGCTTATTGACAGTAATTTAAAATGATTATGCTGAATAATTGAATTTAGAGTAGGCTTTTGAGGGTAAAGATATCTCAGGTCCTTTTCAGAGCGATCTCAAGAGATGGAAGTGTGTGCAGTTTGATTATATATCCCTATTGATTGTATTCTACTTACAACAATAAAAATAAACTCCAGATACAAATCTAATAATATTACTAATTCATTACAACCAGTACTTATTTTCTTCATTAACTTTTTATTGTTATTTTCAACTTACACAGCATGAACAATTGCAGCAATTATATGTTGAACAAGAAAGGGGAAGACTCTTTATGTTTAACGTACTGTACATCAGAAGTCATTACCAGAGCTGTTGGAAAAACACAAAATAAGAACAGCCTCTTACAAAAACAAGTATAATTAACCACAAAAAGTAGGTGGGCTCGACTACTAATTACTCAGCTAAGAGTTAGTTTATTGTATATAAATATCTTGCTATAGATTAGCTTGCCTGACTACATCATAGCAAAAAAAATAAAATAAAAAATAAAAAATCCAAGCTATATAAATTGTTTTGTTAGTGGTGAAGAAGTTTAAATCTTTTTCTTAAAGAAGAGCTATATGTTGACTAGTAAGAAGCCACAGTCAAAGATAATGTCCAGTGTCTAATTCTGCATTTTAAACAGTGCTTAATTCTTGACAGTCGTAGTAAAATATTAGTTCTATGCAGCAGAAGACTTGCAGTCACTTAAAATGTTTAATGGCAAAGTTTGCTTAATAGCTTCATGACTTAATGCTGATCTTTTGAACCCAAACTCAAGGCACCCCCAGTGGTAAAGAATGGGGCATAATAGAGACATGGGTGAAGGGCCAGAGACCTGGGCTCTTGTCTCAAATCTGTAACTGACTAGTTATGTGACCTTAAGCAAGAGGCTTAATCACTCTGTGTAATTACTCATGTTTAAGATGGGGATAATAATGGGCTTCAAGTCAGGGAGCCTAACTAACAGGGCATATATCCAGTTAAGTTCGAGTAGTGTGTGGTCCAATATATCACATCCTAACCACCTCCTCTTGCAAGGCACAGGGCTAAGAATTGAGGGAAATACAAATATTGATAAGAAATATTCTTCGACCTCAAGTGACAAGGTAAAGAAACAATTTATGCATCTAGTAGCCTTCTAACACTACTGATGCAATTTCATTTCTAAAACTCTGTTTTTGGAACTTAACTTCTAAGAACTATAACCATATTCACTGTTGGGTCAATAGTCCACTCATGTCCACTGACAGCCCTTTGTTTCACTAAAGACAAATAGTCCTAAATACCTCTCACATAAAATGACAGTAGAGAACTGGCAAGTAAGGGGACTTAGTGCCTGAAGAATGCCTTCTTCACTAGTCTCATGGACTTTTCTTCTCACTCCTGGACTGTGTAGCTGAGTGATGGTGGTAACAGACACAAAGAGAGTGTATTCTCAGGTTGGTTATTTCTAACCTTTGCATCCTTCTTCTCTGTTGTTACTGGCATCTCGAGTCACCATTTTCTATTATTAAGGTTTTCTCATTCCCTTCTCTTTTGCTCAAGTTTTAAAGTTTTTAAGTGGAGTAACATATACTTAATTCTTCAGTGGTGTTGTGTTCCCTACAGAATTAAATACAAATCCCTGAGCACAGCAACAGACAGTTCCTAGCAGCCCTAGAGTAAGAAGGCAAGAAAATAAAAGTATGATCATGGTTTTTCTTTGCTCACTAAAAAAGGCTATGTGCAAAGGAATGGTTGACTTAATATAATTGTTTAGGCTCAATCAGGAAGGAAGTGAGACTGAGGGAGTCCAAAATTAAGGAGAAAATAGTGATTAAGGACTGGAGGTCATGATGATTCTTATTATCAGCATAGATGTAGTAATGCCGTGAGAGAGCTGAGGGGTTAGGAGGTTGTAGATAGAAAGTAGGATATTTGAATTGAACATTTCAGGGTAGAACAGTTCTGAATGGTAAGTTCCAGTTGTTCCAGAGTGCGGAGTTGAAATAATTGAGTAGATTGAGAACCTACAGGGTGGACAGCTCATGTGATTGAAGTCAACCAGGAGAAAACAAAACTGAGCAAAATGACAAAGACTTCAGTGAATACAGAGAGACAGAGAAGAGGAATGATGGCAGAAAGTAGAATTGCTTCAAAGAAACAGTGGTTTTCTCAAGATGGTGAGGAAACAGTGAGAACACTGGTTCTCACCTCTCCAATCCTGTTTGTGGTTTGTAGGTGATGAAGTATATCCACTTACGAAGATGCAGGGATTTCATACCCCAGAAAAAGCCAGGGCTCAATGAGAGCCAGAACCTAGAGGAAATATTCTGTGAATTTCTAGAACATTTAATAATTTTTTTTGTAATGACTGATTTATGTATATGTTTTTTCACTAGATGATACATTCTAGAGGTAAGAGCCTTTCTTTAGTCATCTTCCAACCCAGTACCTCTCCCGCCACTTAGCCTTTTATTACATTTTGCGCCTTTGAGGCACTTCTTGTCTATCTCATAGTAATTCGTATACCTCTTATCCTTCTATTAGATTTTTTTCATCACTTGTTGACTGGTTCACTCATTCAACAAACATTTGTTGAGCACTTGCTATGTGCAAAACTGACTGAGAAATATGGAAAAATAATCATTACTATAGCTAACACATAGCAAGTATTCTATATATCTGGTACTGTTCCATGTGCTTTATACATATTAACTCATTTAATCCTTATAACATTGGTTAATAAAAATTGCCTTTTTTGAGAGGGGGGAGTAACAAGCTTAGAGAAATTTAATAACTTAATCAAGCATGTAGTGCAGGTAAATGGCAGAGTTGAGATTTGACCATAGTATCCATGCTCTCTCCATTACTGTAGATTAGAGTACTCTGGATGAGGGTACCCTAAATCGACTTTCTTACTCATCTTGACTTCCTCAGCACTGAGCACAATCTTTATGTTTCATGGTATTGAATTGTATAGTGAAGAGAAACCGGGTTCTAGACTTTTTCTTTGACCTCCCAAACCCTAGCACTGTGGTAGGTCTGAGTGCTCCATGAATTATTGTTAATTTATCGAGACAAAATTTCTCTTAGTTTTAAGGTTGGATATGGATCATGTTAGTGCTCTATATAATTTAAAAAAAAAAAAAAACTTTTACATTTTCAGGCTATATCTTTTCCTGCACATTTCCTTTCACAAATTTATTCTTTATCCATTGGGGAATACAGATAGCTCTATATTTCTTTTATCCAGGAACCATTTCTTTTAAATAGACTTGTACCCCAAATGTTCTGTCGAATGGGGCTTCCCTTATAGACAAAGAATTAAGTGTATTTCATTTGTCATTAGTCCAGAAATGCTCAGTGCTACAAATTTTGGTGTTGAAAACCATTACGTTCATACGCATTGGAGACGCTGTTTCAAGGAAATACTTGGATATTTATGTTCCTACAAGATTTGCTGCTGTCCATGGGTAATTCACATCCTACAGTAATATGGAGCTTCTATTACCCTACCGTAATTACTTAACATATTCACTGCAAATAATAATGTAATGGATTTTTAGAGGCTGTGCAAAGGAGAACCAACAAACTGAGACGCAAAACAAGTTTCCACCCCTTATTTCCAAAGCTGTAGTTAATCACTTGAACACTATCCAATATAGTAAAAACCTGGCAGACTTTTCTTTGCAGCAGGCTATGTAAAAATGCTTATAATTTACAGCTTATTATGCCATGCAAACGACTGTGTTCTCAATGAAGGATAGTGAGAAAATACGGCTGTGAAATTACTTAACTCCCCTTTGTTAGTTGTTTTCTGGCAATAGTAGAAAGATACTTTGCACTTAAAATGCATTTCTGTATTTAATTTTATATCATTCAATGCAAACTTTAAAATATAGGAATTTACTTTTATCTCTCTTTGTAGGTAGGCCAGAGCAATTATAGTTAAACAAAAGCAGTTAGATGAAAAATCCTAATTGTCAGGGAATTTAAATGGGATAGTACTAAATTATTAGAGTTTAATTCAATTTATGGTTTCAATTTTGCAAAACCTGTTTTTCTTTCTGACACACCTGTAGTAATTATTAGGCAACTCATTATTTTCAAAGGTAGCTTACACAAATTTTGTTGTAGCATTTTGGGTGGAAGTTAATCTTCCTCCAGAAAAATTAGAGGTGTAGGCAAGGTAACCGTAATCTGTTGCATGTATCCACTTATATTAGGTCTTTCCTTAGCATTCTTTAATTTTATTGTTTCCCTTTTTAGATTCATAAAGCCCCTAAAGTCAGGAACTACATATTATTTTGTAGTTCACATTCTTTCTGTGTCTGATACACTACTGCAAGTTTATACTCGATAAATAGGCCCCAGACCATGACCTTTATTTTGGTGAGAAAGTAGCTCCTCTGTGAAGGCTAGCTAAGGCTCTCTTTTATGTGCTGTACCTTATAGGTGGTCCTTCAGTGAAGGAAGTTCTTAAGAGAGACAAATAAAAACACAGGAGGGCTTCTATTGAGTTTATACTTCCCTGTAAGTATTTAAAACATTCAAAACAACATGTTTAACTTTTCTATTCTCCTATTTTAGAATTAATTTAGAAGCTGGGAACTTTGTAATACTTAATCAGTTCTTATTCATCAGTGCTTTTTTCTCATAAACAAATAATCAATATTGAGTATATTTAAATGGGAATTATTATATACCTGCAACTCATATGTTTTTTGAGAAATAATGGATTATTAGAGAAAATAGGGTTGTATGCCAATATCAAGGCATTAATATTTTTACTGTCATTGACCTCTTCAAGAAACATTTGCTGTAAAAACATATTTTACACCTACGCAGGAGAATTTCTTTGTTTTCTAGTTCAAATCTTTTTTTCTTTTTAAGTTAACATTACAACAGCCTTAAAGCCACCTTTGTGTCAAAATTTCTTTTAAAAATGAGTTTAATGATTTATTCTCTTCTTCGCTTCTTTTGGGTAGAGACCTGAGATGTACTGGAGCCCAGCCCTCTGGCACTGCTCTCCACTGACCTCTTCTGGCCTCCTGTTAGATGTGTTGTTGACAAGGACAGAGACTCCCTTGGAATGCCTCGGTGAAAGAAAGGGAGTGGCCAAGGGAAAGTGGAGGGAAATTAGCCAGTGCAGACTTCGTGATGATAACCTCCCAGCTCCTTTACCACCTTGGGCTCTTTTTGCTATTCTCCTACCCTCCTGTGAAAAAAGGTCTGTTTACCAAACATTTTAAATGTAAAATAAGGATTACTTGATTTTCTATTATCTTATTAGATATACTTGTAACTGACAGTCTGAGTGGCTGGTGACCATGCGATAACCATTATTACTATCGCATCTTATTAATGACTACAAAACTAAAGAAAATTGACATTTTTATTAACAGATGTACCTCCATCCAGGGGTGAATGAATGGCTTTCTTTTCCTTAGACATTTTGGAAAGGGGAAAATAACTTACTTCTGTGAAGAATCCTTAAAGATCTGGCAAATCCAGACAGAGAACTGCTGATCTAAATAGTATCATCAAGCAGTAAGTGCTCAAATATTTTCGCTACAGAAATGGAGACAATTACTAATTTAGTGCCATTTTCAAAAAATAAAAGGTTACTCCTGTTGTTGTTATAAATGATGACTATTTATCAGAAGCTTTTACTTTTACCCATAGAATAGGAATTGAAGATGTAACCCAAAGCCCTGACATACCAACAAAACAGCCGCTCCCCCGGGTCCCTGGGATCCCCTTCTGAAGTGGGCTGCCTGTGCGCTTCCCTGTGTCTGCCTTCAGCAGTCTCACTCTTGTTTTGTTCCTTAGAACAAATTATACATGCTAATTATACATGGTAATGAAATAAATTTAAAGCAATAAATGACCAGTATGGGACCCCATGCCTCTTTCCTGTCTGTAGTTCAACAAGACGACTTCTTAGTGTGTTATGATCATCGGCTCAGATGCTCTGTACCTTTTGTGACTTCTGATGTTCTTTAGCTTTGGCTTTTCCTGGTAGAAAAAACTGAACCAAGCAAAATTCAAAGCCAGAAATGATGCTGCAACCATTTGCACAAAAGCTATATGTACACAACATATACACAGTTATAGTTGTAAGTTTTTAAAATCTTTGGAATCTATACTTATTTATTTAAAAAATGAAAATCTTGGCAGGTCAAGTACTACTGAATTAAAACACTGTTTAGGAAAGGGAAATAGTAGTCATATAAAAAACTAAATCGGTGTAGATATATAGGACATATATTAGAAAAATCACAATATTCTCAAAAAAGGAATTCTGTTGTACACTCAAAAAAAGTTTTACAATAATAATGCCACAGTCCACTCAGGAATCCACTATATCATAGATCATAGTTATGTATAGTTCTGTAGTAGGACATAATGGCATTGTCATTAAGAAAAAAAAAAAAAAACCTTTTGGGTAGGTATCTGGAACTAGGTAATTC
>NW_006494612.1:3655113-3659618 GCF_000325575.1 Pteropus alecto | reverse complement strand
ACAGTCTGAGTGGCTGGTGACCATGCGATAACCATTATTACTATCGCATCTTATTAATGACTACAAAACTAAAGAAAATTGACATTTTTATTAACAGATGTACCTCCATCCAGGGGTGAATGAATGGCTTTCTTTTCCTTAGACATTTTGGAAAGGGGAAAATAACTTACTTCTGTGAAGAATCCTTAAAGATCTGGCAAATCCAGACAGAGAACTGCTGATCTAAATAGTATCATCAAGCAGTAAGTGCTCAAATATTTTCGCTACAGAAATGGAGACAATTACTAATTTAGTGCCATTTTCAAAAAATAAAAGGTTACTCCTGTTGTTGTTATAAATGATGACTATTTATCAGAAGCTTTTACTTTTACCCATAGAATAGGAATTGAAGATGTAACCCAAAGCCCTGACATACCAACAAAACAGCCGCTCCCCCGGGTCCCTGGGATCCCCTTCTGAAGTGGGCTGCCTGTGCGCTTCCCTGTGTCTGCCTTCAGCAGTCTCACTCTTGTTTTGTTCCTTAGAACAAATTATACATGCTAATTATACATGGTAATGAAATAAATTTAAAGCAATAAATGACCAGTATGGGACCCCATGCCTCTTTCCTGTCTGTAGTTCAACAAGACGACTTCTTAGTGTGTTATGATCATCGGCTCAGATGCTCTGTACCTTTTGTGACTTCTGATGTTCTTTAGCTTTGGCTTTTCCTGGTAGAAAAAACTGAACCAAGCAAAATTCAAAGCCAGAAATGATGCTGCAACCATTTGCACAAAAGCTATATGTACACAACATATACACAGTTATAGTTGTAAGTTTTTAAAATCTTTGGAATCTATACTTATTTATTTAAAAAATGAAAATCTTGGCAGGTCAAGTACTACTGAATTAAAACACTGTTTAGGAAAGGGAAATAGTAGTCATATAAAAAACTAAATCGGTGTAGATATATATAGGACCTACTTTAGAAATATCACAATATTCACAAAAAAGGAATTCTGTTGTACTCTCAAAAGAAGTTTTACTATCATAATGCCACAGTCCACTCAGGAATCCACTATATCATAGATCATAGTTATGTATAGTTCTGTAGTAGGACATAATGGCATTGTCATTAAGAAAAAAAAAAAAAAAACCTTTTGTGTAGGTATCTGGTACTAGGTAATTCTTTTGGTGTAGTTTATTATCTCTTGCATGTATTTTGAAAGTAGACACATATATTAGACATATTATAGCTCACACTTTCATCATTTTAAGGAGAAAAAGACAGGATCCTTATCTCATTTGCAGAGATAAAGATAAATTAGAACGGCCAATGAAATTTAAAATTTGACCATGAACAAGTTATTCAGTCAGACTTACGGTTAACATTAAATAGATAATAAATTTATCCACTCTGAAATTTCATTGACCATGAAGTCTATCATTCCAACTCCAAGATGTTTTCCTCTAATTTGGATCAGATTTTAAAAGGTATTCCTTAAAATTGTATATTCTGATTATCTGAGGTGAATGATTCTACTTGAGCTCCCTTGTTCTCCACCTCTCCTCATTCTCAATGTACCTAGGTCCCCTTCCTCTGGGCCCCCTTGGCACCCTAGGTTTACTCTATGATGGCAATTATTACCCAGGATTGAAATCTTTTGGTTTTCTATCTAAATCCTTCAGTGATCTGGCCATGAGCTTCTTAAGGACAGAGCTATGGTTTTGTTTGCCTCCCCTCTTTTGATGCATTCTCAGAGCTATCACAGGATTTGACATGTGGCAGCCTCTCAATAAATGTTCATTAAATGAAAGCCGGGGATCCTTGTATATTCACTAAAATTGTAGTCTGTTAATAATAAAATATGAGGAAAGTATATTTGAAATACCTTTATAACTATAATGAATTTTAACATTTTATTAACAACTGATCAGGACTTTAGAAATCTCTTCAGAAGATCTCTTTGGTACAACTGTTTACGCTGTCAGTAATTCAGATGCTATTAATCAGTTATCTGATGATTTGACAAAATCCGTAAGTAGCTATTATTTTAGCATTATTTATTTTAATTAATTTTTCTAACTTACTCCAAGATCTGCCTTCTTGACCAGATCTTTCTAGTTATAATAATTATAGCTAAAATTTTGATTTATTAAATATCAGTAAATGTGAGTTTGCCACAAAGATGAGAAACTAGGTTATACTTTTAAAAAAATAAGTATAGCAGTAAGTAAATTTATAACCATATTGTACAAAATAAGTTGATGTAAACAAGGCATTTCAAAGCATAGGTTGGCACTTCATCGTTAACTTTAATTTTGTGATTTTTGGCAGTTGCTGGATGTCACAACCTTAGTGTTATTTTTAAAACAGGTTTTTTTTAGGGGTATTTAATTAAATAATGTGGTGTTTGCTTATTTCAAACAGCCTGTCTTTGTTCCTGTCAAAGCCGTGCTGGCAGGACATTGCTTTTCTTTTTCCCTTTTGTTAATATTCTGTGTTAGATAATGGTTTTACAAATAATAGATTCCAAGGACCTTTGATCCACCATTACTGTAAAATAAAATGCAACTTAATTTTTTTCTAGGCATAATGATTTTAACCTTGTGTACTAATTTGACTGTGCTTGTGGGGGCAGATCCTTAAATGAGACACAAATGAAGGAAAAATTGCTAATGCTGCCACCGTATATCTAATGAGCACTGTGTAATAAACCATAACCTCTTCGACATTTCTCTGGAAAGCGGCATGATTATTTTGGATGGCTAGCCCTTTGTGGATGGCTCATTACCGTCTGGCATAATATGTATTGATAGAGACTGTAATTGTCAACTCCTATTTGACATGCTGCCTCTAATAAATATGGCTTGCATCACTGGAACGCACTAATGGTTATATGGGAAACTGTAATTAAAGAAAAAATTGTATATATTTTAGGTTAAAAAATAGTACATATGTATATAAAATGTCTCCATAGAGAATTGCTGTTCCCCCTCCCCTTTGTATTTCTTGTCTTAGAATATTTGAGGCTTCCCCTGAGCATTGGTATTCTTTTATCAGTATAGGGCCAACATGTGACAAGACTACCGTGCGTGTGTGTGTGCATGTGTGTGTGTTTGTGTGTGCGTGTGTGTGTGTGTATGTGTGTGAGTGTGTGTATGAGAGAGAGAGAGAGAGAGACCAAGAGAGATATTTTCCTCCATGCTAGAGAAGAGCATCTCCGTTGACAAAGAAGTGAAAATATGAAAAGCTCCTTCAACGTATGTAAAAAATCCATAAAACTGTAGTTTATATTTCTGGTTTCGTCTCATGAAGTTAATGCTTTATAGCTAGACAGTCTTATATTATTCACCGTTCCCATGGTTTTATTTAACTTTATTTTTTCCTAACTTTATTCTCATTTTGTTATATAAAATTAATGTTTTTAGTAGGAAAAGAATACCTAAGAAGTCAAATTACTATGAAATATGAATCACAAGATATTAAAGATCTGTAGAGTACCTTACGCAATATTTAGGCTTGAAAAAAATGTAAATTAAAGATTAGAATTGGGACTAACTCATGTTGTAAAACAAATGTAAGCCTACTCAATTTATATCTGAAAACACAGAATTAGAATCCTAAGAGAATAATATTTTTGTTACCCATTGTGTAATTGTAATATACTCTGAACTTCTGGAAAAGGAATTGTACTCCTAGTTTATATACTGCAGTTCATGATTTTTATGAAATGAAATCCACAGCATAGCACATGAAATTCAAACATGAACAAATGTTTGTATTTCCTGGAGTAAGCTTAGAATACTATGTGAAAAATTAGACAAATCTCAGGTTTTTTTCTTAGCAATGTAAAGTTTGATATCATAATTTTCAAGCTGAGAAAATAGAGGCCCAATTTCACCATTCTGGTGAAAAGAAGAAGCTGTTCAGAGAGCATGGCTCTGTACTCACCCATCCATGGTTTTGAATTGTGGTTCTGTCCATTTGTCTAGGCAAATTTCTGACTTTTTTGAATCCCATTATACTCGTACATAAAAATAAGGACAATACCACCTACCTAGCACAGCTGTTATAAGGATCATTTGAAGAAACATGAAATAATGCAGTACTTTTGGCACCTAGTAGGTACTCAATAAATATATATATATATTTATATATATTTTATTCTTTATTTTCCCTTTTTCCTTCTGCCCTCCACAGATGACCACATTTTTAATCTAATGCACTCTCTACTTTATCAAGAATGTCTTGACCATAAAATGTAGAAGTTTTAATTTTGTCAGGATATAATAGCTAATACTTATTAGCAACCAGGCCCTGTTCTAATTTTCTTACATGCATTAACTCACTGAGGCTTCACAAACAACCTTAAGAGATTTATCATCTGCATTTAACAGCTGGAAAATCTGAAGCATACAAAGGTGAAGCAACTTTCCCAAAAATAACACAGTAATGAAGCCACGATTTGGACTCCAAAGCCCAAAATCTTAGGCACTCAGAGCTACTGTCTCTGCAATCTACC
>NW_006494612.1:3650535-3655086 GCF_000325575.1 Pteropus alecto | reverse complement strand
GAAAGAGCCAGTTCTGCTAGGGTTCTAGATAGGCCTGATCTACCTTCCTTTAGGTAGGCCTGAATTATCCTTAAAGGACAAAGCAACACAGCTCTCAGGGGTAGGGTATTTCTGGAGAGGATAGATAGTGGTAAACCTTGTGGGGGAGAAGCAGCTCTGCTGTCAGATGCCAAAGAAAGGGGAAACTGAGTGATAACTATTCTTGCACTATACCTGCTGGCAAATACTGTACTGCAAAAAATTGCAGTGCCCTGCATACCCTCTGCTATTTTCTAGGCATGGAACACCATTCCTACCTTCCTTCATCTGACTAATTCTTACCTATTTCTTGAGACACAAGTCAGCTCTCATCTCCAGGAGACCTTCCCTGACCCTAAGGCTGAGCTATTACCCCTTTTCTGGGCTCCCAAGACACACCTGTGAATAAGTCTATGCAAACATCAGTGGTGATCGTAGTAATAACTACCGTGTACTGAGCACAGACCATGTGCCAGGTGTTGTGTTGAAAACATTTTAAACATGTTATCTCTTTCATGCCTCACAACAATCATAAAGGGTTGGTAGTGGCATCCCCTTTGTATAGATGCAGACACTAAAGCTCGGAGATTTTAAATAATTTAGCCAAGATCACACAACCAGTAAATAGAGGGTCTGGGATTTAAACCAGATCTTTCTTCTCCAAACTCATGTTCTTAATAACTACAGTATATTTACCATGCTTTGTTGACATTATCTGTTTTTGTCTTTCTCATAATCAAATTACAAACCCTTCAAGGACTGCACTGTCTTATTTTTTACCCCAGATACTATCAAAATTGTGCTTTAGAGAAGAAAGGAGAGGAATATTAAAATATGCTTTTTTTGCTAAATGTAATTTAATTTTAAATGTGTTTTGTAAGGAGCAGAGTTCAAATATAATTTTCTTTGGATTTAATATATTATTAAACTGTAAAAACCATATACAGAATTGCTGGTTATTCTCCTTGCTTTAGGATTTAAGTAAAATATATGAAGAAATGTTTATAATTGATCATTTAACATGAAAAATATACAACGAAGGGTAGTGCCATATAATTCGAGATATGCCGTTAATAATATAATTAGAATAATTAGAAGGTCCTTATAGAAATACAGAGAAATTGAACTGCTGGTGTTATCAGGGTTTCAGATGACAGCCACTACCTTTAGCCACCTGAGGAACAACCCAGCATCCTTCCCTTTCCTCAGCGTAGGCAGCAAGGCTCACCAGCAATCCCTTCCGTCGGGACTCCTGGCTCAGTTTTTTTCTATGGGGAAGTGCTGGCAAGACCTTTACATTGCAAGGCAGTTCAATTAGGAACTATTTAAATTATTACCTAAACTTGAGGCCTAGAGAGGCCGAATTATGGGTCATTTTTATTTTTTCAGAGGGTTTGCTAAAAGGGCAAGCCAAGGTGTTCTCTGTATCACCTCTCCAAACAAAAGTCTTCACTGCATCCTTTTCTTTAGAATGTGAATGAAGACAAAGGGCTAAATTAGCTTATTCATTTCTCTGCTCTCTTCAAACTGAGTTAACTCTGTCTGACCAGTCTGATTAATATATAGGCCTCTGTTTTAAACCAAAAGCAGGGCACTTGAGTTTAGATGAAAGTATGCTGGTGAAATTAAATTAGGTAGAAATTGGACAGTCTGATGATTAACCAGCAGATATTTTACTGCAGTATCTAAGACCCGACTGTTAACTTGCATTTCTTTGGTTTAGGTAAACTTACTTACAATATAAGTAAGAAGCATGTTAATATTCTTTTGTCTTTGTGTTAAAGTGACTTTTTGGCAAATAGCAGCAATTCAATCAGTTTGTTCCCCTTAATTTATCCAAGTTATTTGGGGCTGTGGTCAGAAGACAGGGATGTTCCTGGACTTTTCTCCTCCTTTCCTGTATTTTTCTCATTTTCTTCTCAGGCCTGAGAGGAGGCACCCAAGCCTTTGTCCTAAACCTACACTCTGCCCATATTCCTGTTTCTTTCTGCTGGCTACAGCCATTCTGAACCATTCCAGGGCAGCTGTCTACTCTGTTCATTGTCTGGCAGCGGCAGTGAGCCCTTTTGAGACCAATAGCAGCAGCAGCGAGCTGACTGGAATGCCCCCACCCCACCACCCAGTGCTGCTGTGGCAGCCATGCATGGCACCAGTGACAGTGAGCAGCAGTATCCTTGCTCTTATCGTTCTTAGTGCTCCTCTTCCAAGAGAAGCCCAGCTCTCATGTTACCGCCTCTCATTTCTCCCCCCAAATGCTTAGTGATCACAATTGTGTAACCCTACTGCAATTATAGACTGTGACATTTATTTAATACTTGTATGGTCTTTTTGTTAAATCTTTTTATGTCATTGTACTGTATCCCCAACTAAACTGTGAGCCCTCAGCACACAGACCATGCCTTAAACTACTTTAAAGGAAAGAATACATAAATACTCACAACACTCACGTTGATACATACTCACTGATAGAACAAAAACACTTTTATACTTTGTTTCTAGGGTCTGATGCATAGTAGGTATTCTATTAATAATATTATTGATGATAACGATAATCAGATAATCCAGGTTAACAGTTCTCTCCATTTTTACCTGTGCTGACTCTTTCAAGTTACAAATAATCAAAATATTTAGTTTTTAAAGTTTTTTTCCCCATAAATTAACTCAGGAGTGTGTCATTTCACGTGGTCATGAAATATATATTAAGGTGAATATATTTTAGCTCATTGTAATGGCACTATATGTAATCTGAATGCAGTGAGTGTTTATTAAATGACTTTTTCTCCTTTCTGATTACATTCTGCTGATCTTTGACTTCCAAACTGACTTGTGAACCGTTTCGTATCATCAACTCTCAGGGAGGTTCTTAACAGGAGAAGTTGGTGCCTGGTACTTAGAGAGTTTAGGTTTATCTTATTTCTTACCAGCCTTCTTATTTTTAAAGCTTATTTATAAACGCATTCATTTGTAAAGATAGGAGTCATAAATCAATATTTTTAAAATAATTACTGTAGGCTTAGAGTCCTCTTTAAGTGATTGGCCTTGATTGGAAGAACATCTAAGAATGCAGAGTGGTAAAAGGAAGCTGGTTTCCTTTAAGGAAACCATACAGTGGACATAAGAATCGAAGAGAGCAGTGCGTGGGCAAGACAATAATGGTAGCAAAGTGCTGAGATGATTAAACGTGGAAATGTGTAAAGGCACGAAAGGCAATATAAAACCCACAAGAAATGGAAAAGATCGGATTACTTGGAAAATTACAGAGACATTGCACAGCTTGGTCAGAATAAGTACAGTAATGTAGGGAGCCACACTCTTAGCTGGTTGCTTACAAAATAAAAGTCTTATGGAGTAGAGTGTCTTTCTGTGAGTTGCAGATACATTAGATGAGCTTAAAGTTCTCCATATAATTCTTTAAATCCAGACTTTTTAAGATGCTTCCTGGTATTTCAGCTGCATAAGTACAATATTTGCTGATTGGAACATGTAGTTTTATCCCTTTACAAAGTTAGTGTATTTTCTGAGGTGAACAGGGGCCATTTTCAGATGTCTCTATTTCTGTTTATTATGTAGAAAAAGATAGATTTCACAAACTGAATTACAAAATTCATCTCTGTGATCATCTTAGATTATTTTTGTACAATGTAATCAATGTTAATTGATTTTTAAGACTGTCAAATACTAGTTCAATTTTTTAAAAAAATTTAAAAAATTAAAAAATATTCTGTGGAGTTATAAGGAGGAAAAAAATGGCATAGATGATACAGGCTCTGTTCATCCCTCTGGCAACCAAATCAAAGTTGTGATGGAAACAAGGAGCAGCAGCAAGGAAAAATTGCCTGGGATCTAGATGAACAAGCCATATAACTAGGGAGAAATCCAAGAAAGCACCCTGCAATGGCAGAAGGAAAGACGGGGTAAGGATGCGGGGCTACTGGTCTCCAGCAGCTGATTCAGATGAAGGCTGTGGCAGCAGCAGGGACAGAAGCCTCTTAAAGGGGCCGCTTCCACGAGAGGATTTTCGTGGTGACGGACCTGCTTTCACTCTGAGCACCAATGCTCAGCACCAGTGCTCATTCAGCTGCACGTAGGGGGCACCAGAGACTTATAGGGAGACACTGTCGGAGTGAGGGCCAAGGCGAGATTTGCTCTGTACAGAAGTGCCAGCTGTATCCATTGTTCTCTGTTGAGCCCTCCCCCTTCCCATTGCGCGGACACAGCACTGCCATAGTCGTGATGTCATCAAACTGGATAACAGAGATCGCTCTGCCCAGAGGATTCCCTGAAACCCCACCTCCCCCAACTCGCAGCTCCACCCAAGCCACATCCAGGTATATCTTCAGCGAGTCAGGTGCTCCTTGCTGAGCAGCACCTAGACTCAACACTGGAGGCAACTGACCTCGGTTTCTGGTGTGGCCTTTTGAGGCAACTATAAGCACAGCATCTGTGAATGGCTTGCTGAATCTTAACAGGCGGCCCCAGAGGGGTAGAGGCTTGGATTAAGTTTGTCCTGCAGCTGAACCCCGATTAAGACTG
>NW_006494612.1:3620120-3650264 GCF_000325575.1 Pteropus alecto | reverse complement strand
AATCCAGGGACACTCAATCAGAATGGCAAGAGATAAGATGCCAAGACTATAAAAAGAATTTAAGGAGCATATGGGACACTATTAAGGGTCTAGATATCTGTCTGATCAGCATAACTGAAGAAAATCAAGATGTTGAACAGCCATTTGAAGAAATAAGGATGGAAAACTTCCTGAACCTGGTGAAGGAAATGGACATAAAACCCCAGGAAGCTCAGAGAATTCCAAAAATCAGGGATCCAAAGAGGCCCACACTAAGACACTTCATAATTAAAATGCCAAAGGTTAAATACAAAGAAAGAATATTAAAAGCATCAAGAGAAACAGATAATTACCTTTAAGAGAACACCCATAAGACTGGCAGCTGATTTCTCGAAACTATGTAGAAGGGCTTGACAAAAAATATTCGACAGGATGAAGACCCAGGATATACAACCAAGATTAATTTATCCAGCAAAGCTATCATTTAGAATTGAAGGACAGATAAAGAGCTTCCCAGACAAAAATAAGCTAAAGGAATTTATCACCACCAAGCCAGTATTACAGGAAATGTTGGAGGGACTTCTTTAAGAAGAAAAAACGTATCAAAAACAGAAATAAAGAATGGTAATCAAAAACAGACTCACAAATATAGTGGACAATTTGGTGAAGGACAGAGAGGAGGGAGGTTAGAGGTAGAGGGAGGTTGGGGGGCTGGGAGAATGGGGTGAAGGGTTAAAAAAGTACAAATTAGTAGTTGATAGTTGGTCATGGGAATAGGGAGCACGGCACAGGGAATGCAGTTAGCATTAAAATGGCTAGGTAGAGAGCCAGGGGAGGGAGGGAGCAATTGGGGGATCGTTTTATAAACTATATAGATGTCTAACCAATGTACTGTATGCTTGAAACTAATTTAAATAAGTTTTTTAAAATTGGTAGTTACATAATAATCACGAGGATGTAAACTATAGCATAGGAAATACCACCAATAATACTGTAATAACTTTATGTGTTGCCAGGTGGATACTAGATTTATTGGGAGGATTGCTTTGTAAATTATATAAGTGTCTAACCACTGTGCTGTACACCAGAAACTAATATAAAATAACATTAAATGTCAATTGTAATTAAAAAAAAATTATGAAATATCTGCACACCAGATGCATATCTGAAGGACTACTAATAAGTTATAATTTCTGGAAGATATGCATTTTAGCATAATAAAAGAATGATTATTCTGTGCTACTTGATTTTATTTTGTCATTAGAAATTTTTTTTGAAACTTTCACCTAGAAAACTTACACTTAACATTTGCTTCTTGGAGTAGCATAATATATAGAAAAGATAAGGATTGTACTTTTGGTTAACTATATGGATAACTACCTGTATGGCCTTGAACAAAGTACCTGGAAAGTACTTGGTTTTTGATTTCTACATCTGTAACTGAAAGAGCAGGATTGGATGATAGCTATCCAAGATCCTAGTTATTCTTCTGCTCTGAGAAGAGTCACAAATTTGTCATCTAGCTTAGGAAGGTCTAAGAATAATGCCAAGCCCCTGCCCACTATATTTTAGTCTACTTTGTATTCTCAGTGCCCTAGGTAGTACCTGCCACGTAACAGGTACTTAATAAATATTTCCCGAATGAATAAACAAAGCTAGAAAACTAGGCATACTTTGTAAAAAATGGTGGGGGAGAGGGACAAAAGAAAACATTTGTTATCTGTCTACCCCTCTGAGCAACTGGTGTAATTGGGAAAAGGCCTTGTCTGCTACCCAGCAAGTAGTTGGTATTACATAAATCTTTGTTACTTGCTCAATGAATGAAGTTCCTCTCTTCCTTACAAAAATCCTATGAAATACCTATTGATTACCCCACTTTCAATAGAGAGGAAACCAAGACTTGGGGGGTGGAGGGTGTATGTGAAATAACTTGTAAGGTTCTACAGATAATAGGAAATGAAGCCAGTATTTAAAACCAGAGCTTTCTGGCAACGAAACTCACTATTTAGATAACTTACCCTGAAGCATCATGGTTATTTCCAAAGGTTCTGATGTGGGGAGGCAAGTTACCTGAGGGTGGAAGATGCTCAAATGCTGTGGGGTGACAGGGACTCAGAAATTAAGAACCACCTTTCTAGAATTGTATCTGGTCGAACCATTGAGATTACTTGAAACATATAGCAGTCGTCTTTTTAAGAAGGTGGGGTACCAATATGAAGAAAAATATATTTTCTTAACTCCTAAAACAAACTTATTGACTCTAAAAGAAAAAAGCATTGGATTGGAGTTAGGCTGCCTGGATTTTAGTTCTAATATCTACAACCCATGGGACTTTAAGTAATTCAGTAGACCTTTCCAATGTGCCGGTTCCTCATCTGTAACATAGATGTATCTGTCTAGATTAGTGATTTTTCACAGATTCATAGAAAAAACATCAAGGGCTGGTCAGCGGTGGGGGATAGGGATAGGACTAAAGGGACAGAAAAGGATTGCCCGTCACCAAGGGAGGTATCCGGAAAGAACCCCAAGGACTCTGTGGTTTACGCCAGACCAGGATGCCCCCATGAGAATGCCTGTGGTAGTACAATGGATAACTCCCTGTGACCACAGGTTCAGATCTTGCTGCTCTGTGGGTGACTTACTTCTGATCTGTATTAGCCAGAGAGTTGGGATGTAAAGTTTCCTCTAAAGATTTATTTAATTAGAAAGGTGAATCAATTTAAAAGCAGTAATAGTTAACATTTATTGAGTACTTACTATGGGAAGTTATCATTCTAAGAACTATATACACAGTCATTTAACCCCCACAACAGTGACATATGTGCTATTGTTATCTGCATTTTACAGACGAAAACTAGGCACTCACAGTGGTTGAGCAAATTATTCAAGACCACACAGCTAATAAGTGGCAGAATTGGGATGTGAATCTAGGCAGTCTGGCTCCAGAATCTGTACTCTTAAGTTCTTTGCTGTATAGTGTCTTTAGACAAAATCCTAAAAAAGGATTTAAAGATAAGATTTAAAGAAAAACTTTAAGTACATAAGAGTTCATGTGATATATTGCAGGAATGACAAAAGTCATAAGTTAATAGCTGAAGTTCAGAAGTGCTGCTTTGAAACATTGCCTTTAGCAACTCCCAGATTACTCTGAATTTCAGATTCCCTGGAGAGAGCATCTGAGCGCCCTTGATTAGCCAGGTGCTCAGCTCTGGGTCACTCAACCAGTGTGGGGGAGATTGAGGGCCACATAGAACAGATATGGCAGCTGCTACCTACCTTAGGATCTCAGCAGGAGATGGGAAAGCAGCGTTTTCAGAGAAAAGGTAGTCATTATCAGGGCAATCACCTCAAGAACACCTACTGCAATAATCAATTGGCTAAGTCTAGGCTGACTTCAGAGCATAGGTTAAAATTCTTTTTCTTTACTGAATCCAAGACATGAAGTTTATGTTCTTGTCATTTGAGAGACTCATGGGGAAATTATAGACTGTCAACAAACCATATTATTTATTTCTTTGTTTCGAAAGTAGAATAGCCTATTTAGCAGTATCTAGCACAAGTTTAAATGATCTGCTCTTGGACCCTGTAATTTCATTTCTGTATATGTACATAGATATATGTATAAAGTTGTTCACTGCAGCATTGTTTATAATAATAGAAATAAAAATGACCTAATATTTATTAATGGGATCTGGAGAACAATATGATAACATTTAAGCTATGGATAAATAGTCATGATTAAAAAGAATTAGGCAGTCCCACATGTAGTGTCAAACTTCTTCAAACTATATTAAGTGAGTAAAGCAAGTTACAGTACAGTATTCATAGCATGAACTAATTTTTATCGGAAAATGTGTAGCATTTGCCCTGTGTTTATAAATGTATTGCATTTGCTGTATGTTTATAAACATGTTAAAAACATATAGCAATAGTTTGAAAGAAAATATGCTAAAATGTAAAAGAGAACTTCTGGAAAAGGAAGTAGGGTGGAGGGATGGCGAACCTGGTAGGTCCCCATAGAAATATAATTTTAAATTTGCTAGCAGCCATACTAAAAATGTAAAAGGAAACCAGTGAGTGAAATTAATGTTAATGAACATAGCTAAACTGTTATTTCAACATGTCATCAGTGTAAAGCACTTGTTACTGAGATACTTAAAATGTTTTTGTACTCTCTTTAATTCATATAGCATATCTGTATTCAGACCAGCAAAATTTTGAGTGCTTAATAGCTACATGTGGTTGGTGTCTACCATACAGAACAGCTGAGCTCTAGATATTTGTATACTGTTTTGATTTTTTTACAGTAAGAGTATACTCTCATCTGACGTGCATGATTTATTTTTGTAAAGTAGACCTTTTAATCGTTGTGGTCTTTTTCAAAGGTGAGTTTTTAATCGTACCTTTTCATCTTTCTATACCACTTTTCTAAGAAAAAGATATTTGGATGGCAGGCTGGTTTTATTTGAAATCAGTAGCCATGGCTTTTCATCTCAGTGAACACACATTAAGTCCATATTGGAATTACATAAAGAGATGCAATTTGAAAGAATGGATGGAAATAGCTTTTTATAGAATCTAAATTGTGATTCATAGACTTTTTATTACTTTGATGTGTGTATTACTTCTTTCGTCCCAAGGCTGTAGAAGCCTTTTGAACATTTCTGTTGTTTCTGTGGATATAAACAAAAAGCACACTAAAGAAATGTGAAACAAGGTTTGCCTGGGGTATGTGTTGTGGTTATAAAGTAACAAGGTGTGTGTGTATGTGTGTGTGTGTGTGTGTGTGTGTGTGTGTGCATTGTTTTGTTTTGTTTTGTTTTGTTCTGTTTTTTTGTGTGTGTGTGAATAAATAAACTGTATATTTGCCTTTCAAAGTAATTTACCTAAAAGTTGTAGCTGGATACCATTCTGCATCTGTCCTTCGAGACACCTTATAGTCAGTTTTTAAAAATAAGCAATACTTTCAGACATGTAATCTGATATCAGTATTTGACTTTGAAGAACATATATATCATGTGGATATTTTACTATTTACCACAGATTGTAATATTTTTTTCAGTAAAAGTATGTTGACATTTCCATTTTATACTGTTGTTGCTCTTTACAGTTAATTTCATTAAATTTTTTAAATACTTGAAAAATGAAAATGAAAATCAAGACAAATGGCCTTAATAAGGAATGACTAAATGAGCGTAAGGTTTATTTTTGAAGGAGATGAAAATGTTCCAAAATTAGATTGTAGCGATGGTTGCACAACTCTGTAAATCCTAAAATTCATTGATCTGTGTGCTTAAAAATGGGTGAATTTTATGACATGTAAATTATATCTCAGTAAAGCTTTTTTAAAAATAGCCTTCAGTGATGCTATTAAGAATTTTTATAACCATATCTGTAGTTTGAAGTAATTTAATGCATAGTAACAAGAGTATTTTGTAGAATTTGATTGTTTAAAGAGGTATTTGGATATGTCATTTGATTTTAAATCTTTCTTCCTTTAATGTTCACATTGTATGTCTTTCCTTCTCCTGGGTAATATTTCCTGTAAAGGCTCCCTGACATTCTTTCCCCTGTGGAAATCCATTTCCTCATCAATAAAATAGGGTTAATAACTAAACATGGTGAAAATTAAATGAGATGCTATATTTAAAAATCATAATATCTGAGTCATAGCCTATTAATTATGCATTAACCTGTATACCGAGTACCTGCTATGGCCTTTATTGTCTGTGATTCAAACGTGGTAGGGAACCACTCTACTTTATCAATGAAAAGAACTAGTGAAATATTTGGGAAAACATTTAGGATTTGTTCTCATGACTCTGGATACCTAGTTCGATTAGATAGTAGTGAAAGCAATGTAGTTTAAAGCGTATCACTTTTTTTCATAGGAAACAGATCTTTGCCCCTTTACACTGACATTATCTGCACATTTCCCAGCCTTAGACACATTTTGTAGTCTAAATGAAGCCTGCCAAGGTTCCCTTTTCAGTTCATCACTGTCTCCTGATATTAGAGAGATCTTTGCAGAATGACATTTCTCTCCTGCAGTGCTTCTGTGCCCCATTTAACATACAGCCTTCACTTTTCTCCTAACCCCTACCTCCTTGCTTTCTCAAAGAGAGAAAACTCAAACCTCAGCTTCTCGTGAAGCAATTCAGAACCACAGAGCCTGGCAATAGGCAGTGGGTCCAGTACTAAACTTCAGTAATGACTCAGATTCTCCTCATTTTTAAGCCACCCCCTGAATTCACAGGTACAAATCTGCTTGTCTTCTTCATTTGCCATCACACATCCTTCCTTTTATACCTCCGAAAACCAAAGTATCTATGCCAATTCTAATTCACCAAATATTTTTAGTTTTCTCATATTCTAATTTAGCTCAGAAGCATTTTCTGGTGTACTACCGGGTTGTCACTGGACTTGTCATTTCTCCCAGTCTGGTTGCGCCTGAAGCAGTTTTCATAACTAAATAATGAACCTTCGAAGAAGGAGGTATGAAATGAAAATGGAAACAACAGCATGCTCTTTGTAACCAGTTCTTTAATCTTCCACCTGCCATAACATGGAAATGGCTCATAATTATCGGAGGAGAGAACTAAACTCCCGTACTATGGCAGAAAGAATGAGCACTATGAGAGGGCGAGTGACAGAATCTATCTCCAGCAGGGAGGGGACAGATATTTTGGAAAAGTTTGACACCAAATCGGATATATTTGTATAACCTTTTCATGTAGAGCTGTGCTGCAGTCAGAGAGGGGTTTTGGCTTTCTTCATTAAAGCTTATTAAATGAAGAAATAGGACAGTCGTTTTGCTCCGGTAGATGGGGGTCAGAGAGGCGGGTCTGGTCTCCTCAGGATATTAATGTCTGCCTTCAGCCGGGGTAAATGAGCCGTCACTTGAGTTAGAGGCAGCTTTATGTGCTCATCGCTAGGGATTCCCATATGTCCAGGGAGCTGCAGCAGTAAAAAATGGCAGAGCTCAATGGTAGAGTGCAGAGGGCTCTCATTGGAATTCATGTCAGGAAGCTCAGCTCAGTCTGCCCAGAGCAAGTCTGTTTAATGTTGATCAGCTGTCCATCTGATAAACCGAATTGATATGGGCATTCCCTCCAAGGGCTGCCCTGACAGTGACAGCCGCAGCACCCAGATGTCTTGTTAGGCTTTTTTGGTAGTCTCAAGGTTTTTTTTAACCCCTTCTGTGATACCCAAACCAAAAAGTGCTTTTAAAGATAACAATGCCTAGCTAGGCTTTCCCTTTGCTTCTCTGGCAGAAAAGAGGCTAGCTCAAACTGTTTCCAGAAACCAGATACTATTAGTTACCCCTCTCCCTCATCATAACAAGCATCTAATTGACCCGCAGGATAATTATGTGTTGACAGGGTCAAGTTTGTGTCTAGTTATTCAAAATAATGTTTCTTAAAATATTCTTAAATACAGTAAGTTCCCTGGCTTGGTTATGCTTTATTAGTTTCATAGGTGTGTTAGTTGATCATTAAGTAGAACTGTATTATGTTTAGGCATAAAGAGAAAATGTATTACAAAGTTCGTTTTGGTTGGCTAATTTCTGATAATAACTGTGGTGACTTCTTGCTGAGTCCCAGCATCCTCTGCTTTCTCAAGTATCACTATCACCACGAAGGCAGCTCACCTCTTTGTAGATTGGTATGGAGGGAACTAATTACAGAACACATCAATACTGAGCTTTCTTTAAAAAAAAAAATTATGTGAGATGAATATGTTAATTAATTTGACTATAGTAATCTTTATCAAAGCATCATATTACATGCCTTAAATATATATACAATTATTGTTTAAAAAACTAAAAAATACAGAGCTTTCTTTTTTGGAAATAAATTAAGAGAGATAGGTCTTTGTGTTAAGTTGTGATTATTTAAAAATTATACTTCTACAAAACTACCAATAGCTCAAAATTACAATACCGAATATGGGAGAACTTTGTTTTAAAGATTTTTACTGAAGTACCACGTTAAGGATTTTGTTTCCCCCGGCCCCCACTTCCAGACCTTGTTTTTTCATAGTGTGGCAAGTTTCTAACATAGACTCTCTTTGAATGAGACCAGCCGCAAACCTATTTTATGCCTCTTTTCTATATAGTATATTCTAACTTAGAGTGTCAGCTGAACTTTCCTAAAAAAGACACAAAGCCCTCAGTACTTTCAGTGATTGCTTAATGTGTGTGGTCAGAGCCAGAAGTAAGGTCTGGTCATTCTTTCCAGCCCTTGAACCTGTGACTTGATCTCTTTTTTGGAGGTCGCCATTACTACAGACTATAGCTTTGTCATTTTGCTTTTAATGGTTGAAATTTTCGGTTTCAGTCACCTGTTTTTAAAATTAGAATTCTTGTATCCAAATGCAGGAATGAAACAAGATTAGTTTTGAATGCTGTGATCATGGCAAATCCAAAATTCAAAGTTCCATCTTCACTTAGGTTATCAATATGAACAAATGGCAAAATAGGAAAATAATTACATCTCCGTAATTATTGCAATGAATTGATGAATTTCTTGGAACTTAGGGTCTGATCTACTTATAAAAAAATTAATGTTTGACACATAATTAGTCAAAGGTTATCTCTGTAAAAGATTCTTTTACCTGGCATTAAAAGCATATACCTTTCCTTTTTATTGCCATTCATATGCCTCAATATTTTTTAATTTTGTTATTTTTGAAGTATATCATAGGAATTCTTTTGCTCTTAACTGCTTCTTCCCCTCCCACCTCCATTCTTTGCCCTTATGGAGCTTTCTTTCTATGGGGCTGTGAGGAAAGAAACAAAACACAAAACAGCCAGTGTGTCAGGTAGCAATAGTGCTGTGGAGGAAAAAAAAAGGCGGGAAGTGGTGATTGGGAGGGCTGGTGAGGGCGGGAGGGTTGCAGTTGTAAATGGAGTAGTCAGAAAAGGCCTTACCGATCAGGTGAACTTTGAAGGGACCTGAAGGAAGCAAGTGACTAAGCCTGGCAGTATATATAAGGGCAGTTTGGCCCAGACAGAGGGAAGGGCAAAGGCCCTGAAGCAAGAGCAGGCTTGGAGTGTTCAAGGGACGCTAAGGAATCTAATGAGCTGGAGAATAAGCAGGGAGGGAAGAGAGTAGCAAGTGGAGTCAGGGAGCTAAGAGGGTAGAGGAGCTGGGACAGATTGGGTTGGCCTTCGGAGTATGTTGTAGGGAGTTTGGCTTCTACCCTGAGCAAGATGGAGAGCCACTGAAGGGTTTTGAGCAGAGAAGCTAAGTAAGTGATGGACTTAATGGTTCCTTCATCTTCCTGCTTGCCTCATTTCTGATCTTTTTCATTTTTGCAAAGCTAATGGACTAAAAATATTATCTCATTATTATTATAATACTACTTTTCCAAATTATTAGAGAGGTCGAGCATCATTTTATGTCATTTTTGGCCATTTGTGTTTCTTCTAGAATTACTTCTTCATATCCTTTCCCATTTTGCTCTTCAGCTGTTTATCTTTTTCTTGTCAATTTCTTGTCCAATTTGGACAAGCTCCACACATATTTTGAATACAATCTTCCGTCTGTCGTATGTGTTGTAAATACTTTATTTCAAGTTTATATTTGCCTTGGTCTTTTTTATGGTTTACTTATATAAACATTTTTGTATATTGTAACTATTCAAATTTATCCATTATTTTTTTATTACTTCCTGAGTGTTTTATTTTGCAAGGCTTTCTCACTCCAAGGTCATATGAATGTTTTCCTGATTTTTTTTTTTTAATGTTATTTTATATCCATCAAGATGGGCCACAGAGCTTTCAAATAGGTTTTTAGTGTTGTTTTTTTTTTTTCTTTTTTACTTTTTGACCTAAATTTATAATTTTGTTTTTTTCACATTTAGATCTTTAATCCATCTAAATATATTTTTTTCTATGGAGTAAGATAGGGGTCTAACTTTATTATTTTTTCTCTTAATCAATAGTCAGTTGCCCCAACACCTTTTGTAAGGAGAATTCGCCTTTTCCCTAACAATGGGAAATGTTATTATCTTTACCATAAATAATTTATTTTCCAAACATATTTGGATCTCTTTCTGGACTTTGTCCCACTAGTCTGTAAGTTTGTTCTTGTGGTATTACTACAGTTCTTAAAATTGCAATCACCTCATAATGAGTTTTAAAATCTAGAATAGCAGGCCTCTTATTTTCTTTTCCAAAATTTTCTTTGTTTGTAATTTTCAAATTTATTCTTCCCACATGAACACAAAAGTCAATTTTACAATTTAAAAAATCTTTTAAGATTCAAATAAAATGATTTTAAATAAATAACTTTTGCCTACCATCTTAATACTTTCAGAGACTCCCTGAATTTTGCACATTTTGTGTTTGGGATTCTTATTAGTTTTCTATTGATATGCAAAGAGCCAGGCTTTATTTAGAATAAAGAGAATGCTGGGCTTGAATCCAGCTCTGCTGTTTACTAGCTATGTGAACTTGAGCAAGCTATTTAGTCTGCCAGTCCAACTCCCTTCTGTACAGTGGAAATAATAATGCCTACCTAAGAGAGCTGTTGTGAGTTTTACATTATCTTATTTATTAATCTGTTAATTGAGTTATTATGCTTACAAAATTATTTTATATAAGATTGCTCAGCATACAGTAATTCATTGACTCAAAGTAATTAATTTACTTAGTGGGAGCCATAATTGCTATTAGGCATTTTTAAAGACAGGATATCTGAATTATGTTCAAATGAAATGACGTGATATCTGGCATTTGCTTCAAAATACTCTGGCAAGAGAGTGGAAGGTGTGGCTAAAACAAGATTAACGTCCACAGAGATTCTTTATGCTGTATTTCCCACTTTTATATGTTTGAAAATTCCCCCAAATAAAAAAATTTTAAATGCATCTTTAAAAACTATTAAAAATGACAAAGTGCAAACATTTGTTATTTCTAAGTGGAATATTATATATTAATTATATTATTCTCTGAACTTTTCTGTATTTTGTTAAACCCCTCAAAAAGAAGGAGAGCAAGGAGGGAAGGAAGTGGAGAAAAGGAAAAAACAGAATAAGAAAGAAGACTGCAGTGTCTTTTATCTTTCTTGCCTGTGTGGTGAAACACAGTTGACACTTCTATTTTAACACCAACTTAAAAATTTAAAACATTTAAGAAGATTTTAAGTTAATATAAGGAACAAGTTCTAATAATTAAAACCATTCATCAGCGGACCTGGCTTCTGTGTAATTTGTTATCACTCATCCCTGGAGGGGGTTAATTGAGGTTAATTGACCTCTGGGGTCACTTCTAACTCTGATTCTATAAACCTGACTTTTTAGTTTATGTCATTCCTTCGCTTTTGAAACCAAGATTGATAACAGTCTCCTCTATCTTTATAAAATAGATTGCTAAGTAAAGAGTTATTCATTTAACAAATATTTATAAGCAACCCAGGGAAGTAGGTTAGTATAATTTACAGTATAGTGAGGGAGAGGGGTGGCAGGAAGATACATGGCTAAAGAAATAATTACAGTATAATAAAATAAATGATTGCGCTATGGTCAGAGGCTTTCAAGCATAGAAGGCACTAACTCTGGGGAAGTGAAGGAAGACTTCACAGAAGTGACACATGAGCTGATTCTTAAAAATGCTTTAAACAAATATAGATTTATTGTTCTCCCTTCAACCTCAGAAGTTGCACGGCACATCCATACAATGCACCTCTGTAGAGACAGCTGTTAAACAGAACAAGGAGATTCTCTATTTGTAAATAATGTAGAACTTTTCTAGCTGTAAATAATGTGGCACTATCTTCAAGAGATACTATTAGGTGAATAAAACCAGAGTACAGAAATAGAAATGTAAAATGTCTTTACTATTTTTGTGGTATAATTTTTACTGAACATATCTTTCAGGAATTTATTTGCCTGTGTATAACAGACTCTAACAAACAGTAGCTTAAAGGAATGCAGTATTTATTTATCTCAGATAGCAAAAAGTCTAGAGATGGGCATATCAGAGTTGGTGTAGCTTTCCTAAGAAGTCTTCCAGGGCCCAGGCGTCTCCTTACCTCCTGCTCACCATTCTTGTGTTGGGAGCCCTCTTTAGGATCCTTAGGTCTCTACTGTGCCTCCAGGCTGCTAGGCTATATTCTAGACAGGCGGAAGGGATAAGCCCAGAATGCCAAAGGTACACATCAGCCGAATCTGCCCCTTATATCGAAAACTCAGTAGAATTCTCAGGAACTTCACCTAGTGAATTTATATTTATTGGCCAGACTGTGCTACAGGATCACCTCTAGCCTCAGGGAATCCTGGGGAGGTGAGTGTTTTTGAGTACATTGTCACTCCAAATAAAATCAAGGGTGTGTTCGTAGTGAGGAAGGAAAGAGAGAATAGGTGGTAACTAGCAGTATCTGCCATGCTTTCTAAAGCTTAGAATGCTAAAAAAAACAATTTGGAGAAATGTTGGAAGAAAATAGATCAAAACAGATGAAGTTGTTTAACATATAATTGAAAGAAAGCAATTTGGTGAAAATTCTTGTGAAAACATCGATTAATCCTCTGGGTTACATCCAATGTGGTAATTACTTCCTTACTCTGATTACTTAACATAAGTGGTATTCATTTGTGACTCTTTTCCAATCAAGATTTAGCATGAAAAATATCCAAGAGTACTAAAATATAGTACGTAAAATGGCATGAAGACTTTTATTTACGATAATTTTTAAAATCCAGTACACTGAACGTTTACTAGATTACTTTGGGTGGCTAAAATAGGAATAAGATAACGAGAAGAAAATATTCCCAGCTTCTTTCATACTGCTTCTCTGCTGTACACTAAAAGAGACTCTTGCACAGTAAAATTTGGAGTTGTTTATCTGGTGATAAAATCTTAAGAGGTAAGAGCACAGTACTAGATAGTGGAATTGCAGGACAGATTTCAAGATGAACAATAATTTTATTTCTATTTCCTATAGAAAAGTATGTACCAATAATAGCAATAATTTGGTCTTAAAAAAAACAACAACAATTAACTGTCAGTCCACATAATTTTTTTAAATTCTCAAATCTTAGAATTTTAGAACTGAATATTAAATTTTAGAACTGAAATCCCTGAATCTTAGAACTGGAAGGGACTTTTTCTCCAGTTGCCCTCCTTTTAGTGATGAGAAGACCAAGGGCCTGAGAGCTTAAGGGATTTGCCCACAGTCTGATGTTACTGGTGGAAGTAGAACTGTTATCTAGGTTCCTGACTGGGCTAAATCACTTGATTTGGTTCTAACCAGATGATTTGGAAACAACTTGATTCCTTTCCCCAGTTACTAGGAGCAAAAGAGACAAATCTGGTCATACTGTACTTTCTCTTAGCAAAATTCTCTTCCTCAGTGCTTAGAACTTAAGGATGAAAATTGGACAGATTTGTGGTGGACATATGCTATTGTTGGTAACATTGATAACTTTGCCTTCTCCTCCCTATTTATTTACTATTCATTAGGTAAATAAACATTTTAAATTATTATTGGTCACTATAGGGTGACTCTGAGTTTCAGCCTTCATAAACTGAATGTTCTTGATCAGATTTAACCTCTTCAGACCTACTGCAATTAGAATTATAAGTACATAATTGAGAGTTCTTTGTAAATGGTGGGTAGTGTACAAATGATGGGTTTTCATTTTCATTATTATCACTGTTTTTGTTGTTTCTGGCCATGTGGCACTTAAAAATTGCTATTTATTTAATAGATGCTATTTTATGATTATAGATATCTTTATTAAAAGCTCAGAATCATTCATTTCCATCCTTAGAGTAATTCAAAATACAGTTTTTTGCTTACCTGGTTATTACTTTCATAAACTCAACTGCATGAGAGATTTAACCAATGCTTAACCTTTCTTGAGTTCTGTTCTTGCCCATAATCTCATTGTTGAATTTTTATGAAATGTAACAATATGCATTTTTATAGTGAGTGGGTTTGTAAACTATAAAACATTTGCAGGGTACTAATAAAATACATTTTTTATTCCTTTCTTTTAGTTGCTCTTTTAAAGGATAATTTTTAATTTTAGCTCCTTTTAAAAAATATTTTTTTGTTAACTGCTTAGTAGTCTTATGAGCCTCCATTCTCAATGATTTTCTTTGGGATATAATGAGGTTTAAATCTAAACCATTTCTTGCATTTAGGATTAAACAAGATAATGTATAAAAGTGCTTAGCCTAATGTCTGGTACAAATTACATTCCCATTTATACTGGAGTTCTATTAGATACTAGAAAGGATTCTTAGAAATCCTAAAGTTACAGAGATGAGAAACTTATACTGAGAACAAAGTAAACAGAACTGTGAAAGGTAGCCATCCTCTGGCCTGCTTCTCCGGTTATCCTGGTGACTCGTGGGGTGGAGAGTGAGGAAAGATGCAGAGAAGGAAGGTGTCAAGGTCTGCTTATAGATCCCATACTACCCAGCGGAGAGGCCTCTAATAAAAACTTCATGAAAGCCTTTTTGCAAAGGCAGTTAATGTGAAGTTGCAACCAAACTAGCAGCTATAGTTGCCACAGTTCTGTCTTTAGCTTCACGATGTTTTCCTCTGCCAAAATGTAGTAAGTCATTTCTAAGTTTGAAGCATTTAGCAAGGCAGAGCCACCAGAAATGTACACCTGATTTCCATGACATATATGGCAATGCTGTATTAGCTAGTGGACCCGCTATATGGACATATACATTATTGACATTAATGTATTATGGACACATACATTATTCCAACACAGATTGGAATAAAATGGAACCTGTACCCTGTTGGCAGAGTCATTCCAAAGGAATGAAGAAATCAGTAATCTTAAATTCTGTTATAATACCAAATTATTTCAAAACCAACTCATAATTAATGCCAAGTAAAAACACCATGTACCCATTAGAATATGGCATGATTGACTAAAGCACATTTGAAACCTTCAAAAAACAAGCAACAAAATTCAAAATACTAAGTGAAATAAGTCAGACAGAAAAGACAAATACCATGTGATCTCATTTATATATGGAACCTAAAAACAAAACAACAAAAAACCTGGACTCAGATTCAGGGAACATATTTGTGGCTGTCAGAGAGGGGGGTGGGAGGTAGATGAAATGGGTGTAGGTGGTCAAAAGTTACAAACTTGTGGTTTTAGGATAAATAAGTCATGCGGGTGTAATGTACAGCATGCTGACTGTGGTTAATAATACTACATTTTATACCCAAAAGTTGCTAAGAGTATATCTTCCAAGTTCTCATGACAAAGGGAAAAAAAAAAACATTTAACTATGTATGGTGATAGATGTTAACTAGACTTATTGGGATCATCATTTTGCTATATATACAATGTTGAATCATTATGTTGTACACCTGAGACTAATATAGTTGTAAGTCATTTATATTTCAATTTAAAAACTTCATTAAAAAGAAACAATCGAGAAAAATAGACTAATGTATAAATTCTTTATGGTTGAAAACTGAAGTCTGGCGTTAGTGATAAGATGGTGTTCTTGACACTCAGACAAGTCTTACCTTTATGTTTTAGTCAAAGAAGTTTGGCAGAGATCACAGAACTTATCCATACTGCTCTCCTTGTACATCGTGGGATAGTAAATTTAAATGAATTGCAATCTTCTGATGGGCCACTGAAAGACATGCATTTTGGAAATAAAATAGCTATCCTGAGTGGAGACTTTCTTCTAGCAAATGCCTGCAATGGACTAGCTCTGCTACAGAACACCAAGGTAAAACTGGGCAGGGTTTGCTTGTGTCTGGATGGCCTTTAGGTGGCTCTTGGTTGACTGTGAGAGGTACAGAGGTCTGTGTACCCTGCTGCTCCAACTCCACATCTGTAGATGCTCAGTAAAATTGTGATGATGATAATGATGATGACGATGGCCTGTCAACATCAGATAGAACTAGTAAATGCTAGGAAAGAATTTAGAAATTAATTTATATTTTTTTCTGATTACAGATAAAATTATTTGTTAATTATAGGATAGTATTAAATAGTCAATGTAAAGAAGATATAAATAAATATTACCTATAATCTTACTATACAGAGATAATCAATGTTAGTTAATATTTTGTTGTATATTCTTTCAGTCTTTTTTGTTTTTCATACTTTTATATATGTGGAGTTTTAGCAACATAGGTGAAAATTTGCATGTATAAGGTTTTTTTAATCCTGCCTATTTTTTCCCACTTTATGATGTGGGCATTTTCACATGTTATTAACTTTTTCATAAACCTTTTAAAGGCTGAACAATAGTCGATTATTTAGATGTTATATCATTTATTTAACAAATTCTTCATTTTTGGACATTTACGTTGCTTCTGATTTTTTTACTATCATAAGTAGACCTGAAGTAAACATCTTTACACATCAGTTTTCCTCATTCCAGATTTTTCTTTATAGAAATAATACCTAGAAGTGGTTCAAAGGGTTTAAACATTTTTAATATCCTTGATACATATTACCATACAGCTTTCTAGAAAGATTGTAGGACATATTACCATACCGCTTTCTAGAAAGATTGTAGGACATAAATCAGGACTAGTTGTCACTGTAAAATAACAGTAGCCAAAACAAGAATGAAGTTTATTTTTTCTCATGTAAAAGTATCTAGGAGTAGGCAGGCCAAGGCTGGCATGGTGAGTCTACAAAGCCAGGAACCCAGGCTCTTGCTGTCTCACTGCTCTGCCGTCCTTATCTGATAACTTTATGGCCCAAGATAATTGCCATTGTTTTCCCACCCCAGTCAGTAGGAGAGAGGGAGGAGGAAGGAAGGACTGAGAAGGGCCGATCTCCTTTCCTTGAAGGTCATAAGAGTATACATCTGGGCTTGCTAAGGTCAATCTCAGTGTAAGTCTGCTGTCCCAGAATCCTATCTGACTTAGCATTTCTCTTGGATTTTTAATTTCTTAACAGAGAGTGACTGCTAATAATTATGTCAGAATAAGCCAGCATGGGTTTGATAGATCTCCACTCTACATTTTCAGCTTCTGCCTCAGTTTTTGTCTAAGGTAGACTAGTAGTATGTGAAACCCATGTACAGCAGAGAGTTATGTTAAGATATAATGTCAAATCTAAAAGAAAACTAGCAATAACTCATCTCTTTTCCTAACTCTTTCAGACACCTCCCATTCAAGGACAGAATTCAGGGCAATTCCTGATAGTGAATATCTAGGGCCAGTTAACTAACTCCTTTAACTCAGGTGGTAAGAGAAGAATTTGACACTACTGCCTCAGCTGGCCACTTAGTGTATTATCCAATTACACTAAGGCCCACACAATGGCTTTCAAGAGTCACAAAGCCACCAGGTACCAATTCAAAGATTCAGTGGGAAACAAAGTTAGAGGTTCGGTATCTATGAAGTATGTGTGGGAAATGAAAGCTGTGTAGAGTGAGTAGAGAGTAGACTGAATGTGCTTGCTTGTATAATGTAAAGCTTTAACTAGTTTAATATTTGACAACACTTTGTTTTTGCAATAAACCTTTGGCAACAGGAAGCTCAAAAAAATAAAAGTATATATTTCATTTTTTAAAGTACTGGATTTGTTTCTCGAAGAAGTAGATAAGGAATGTGTAACTTGCAAAAGTTTGTTGACTTTTATTATCTACTGTGGAGGCCAGGGTGGTATCACTGAATACATGAAAAAGAAGAGTCAGATATGTAGAAAAAGTGTCAGGATCTACTTCCAAAGTTAGGAGTTACTCGAAGGAGACTTCCTGAAAATGATGATTTATCACGTGCAGCTGCAGAAGGTATATATTCATAACACTCTGAGAAGCCTAAATTTTATTTAGATAAATGACTGTTCTTCTAATTTTGGTCCTTTTGACTACAAGTTTTTTTATGTACATAGAAAAAGAGAAGCAATAGCTTTATGTTTTTTGGCTCCATTGGCAGAAGAAGAACTCTGCAAATATCTAAATAATTCTAGTTTTACTTAAGTGTCATCAGGTACTTCAACTAATTGAATCATTTTAGTTAATTCTAAAAACATATTGTTTTTTCCGTCCATTCATAGAATCAAGGTACAGCCTTTAGAAATATATACCATCAGAAGTAAGCCATTATGAGTAAGATTGGAAATTCAGTTTAAAAGTTCAACATGGAAGATAAAATTATTAGTTTATAGTAATAACACAAGTACAAATATTGTTGAAGCACACACAGTGTTGTGGTAAAAACAATGTTCTTACTACATCGAGATACCTATGGAGTAGTTGGAATTGGTTGTGGTATACCCATAATTCATAATTACATCTAAACAAGTGTCGACATTCTACCGATAAAAATAGAAGCTATTGTTATAAAAATTTACAAGTATCTCTAAAGTCAGAGTCTCTGAACTACAAGGTTTTGAGGATATAGCTGATGTTGAATACAATATGTTCCAGCACAGCAGTACTTGCCTTCTCTTTGTTGCCCATCATCAGTCAGATTTTAGAAATCTTTCTATCCAATAATGGTATTGAACCTTGTTATAAATGAGTTGTTAAAATTTTGTGACATTTTTTTCAACATCAATTGGAAATCTTCTATCAAGTTCAATGAATGGAACACCAGATTAGAGAATTACAATTAATGAAAGCAAAGCTTACATTAGAATTTTTCCCTATAAATCAAGAGAAGAATGGACCAAAATAAATAGTAAGAACTTAAATGCTAAACAAGATTAAAATTTGAAATTCTATCATTGTGATTTGGAGTATACCACTGTGCAGGAAGAATCTTTTGATGGTGCTCCTATTTTGAAAAAATTATACATTGCACATGAATGAAATGAAATTGAGAAGGCCTAGATTTTACAGCATCTAATTTTGACAAAACGTTTAAAAGAATTATAGGGATAATTACTTGACAAGTTTATCTTATAAAAATGTTTGTCAAAGAAAGGTACTCTTAAGGAAGGAAAAAGATAGTACCTTGGAAATATTTGAGCTAAAATAGTTACACTTTTCAATATGAAAAAGAATTAGAATTAAGTATAACCTCCATTTAGCAAATTTGCTCTGAGCTTATCAGGTAACTCAGAACCAGTAGAAAGAGCATTTCCTCAATTAAAAATATTATAGTCTATTAATCAGACTCAATTGAAGGTATCAGTAATTTCAAATTAATCATAAAATGTAACCGTAAAGAATATTACTGGCAGTTTTATTTTAAAATACCATATTTTTAAAAACACATTCTTCAGAAAAGTGCCAGTGACACAATATTAGAGACAGATATGGATGGTTAAGAAACCAATTAAAATATGTGAATGTATACCAAGAATAATTATTCTACTGGCTATTTTATTCAGATCATCAATATAAAGAAGTTATTTTTTATTTGTTTTAATGTACATAAATATGTTATTTTTATTTCTTTTAAAATTTTATTTTTGCAAATAGTTTTTGAATAGAACTACTTAACAAGTACACCAGTAGAGTAAAATCAATTATTAGTTAATAAATATACACTTTAAAATATATAAATTTTTAATTATTTTAGCACTCCCTTTTACTCTCAGGTATCCCAGTTTGGATGATAAATATGTAATGTCACCACTTTAAATACGTTTCTCAGAAATTATTTGAGATCCGTCTGCTTACATCTTTTTGGCAGAATTTAGTAACATAGCCACACTTAGCTATACGGGAGGCTAAGAAATGGAAACTTTATTGTGGTTAGCCATGTACCCAGCCAAAACTCTGGAAATTACAGAGGATTCTGGGAGACGAGTAGCTTTCTGTCCTACCTCCCCATCATGCTTTTTCTACTAGCGTATTTTTCCAGAGACAGATCTGCTAGTTTTTAGGAAGAAAATGGTACAGTACCTTTAATATATAGTTTATAGTCACATGAAAAGGAAGCTAAAGTAAGAAATGAATCAATCAGCCATATAAATGGAATAATAGATCATTTCAAACCTCCCTCCAGAGATTTGTTACCATTTAGGCATTCCTTTTATTTTATTTACCCTCAAATTGCTCTGTTTTCTATGTGTATAGTCTACTTTAATGGGTCTCACTAAATTCTCTCTTTTACTAGAATTCACGTGATAGCAGAAAGGTGACTGATCCATTGTCCCTGGAAGCTACTTTCTGACTGCATGGTCCACCTTACCTCTTTATCATACTTGCTGTGGTCTGTGATGAAACTTGAGTCTTAGAGAAGGAGAAGGTCTCAGAAAGTGTGGTCTGGTATAGTTTCTGGGCGCCTTGAGCTGCACATGACTAGATCTGGCCACGTATACTGGCCATTCATACCTGAGAAGAAATGTTCTGGACATAATCACTGATCCACATTTTAGTACTATCCCTCAGGCTGGCCCTAATTTAAAAAAACAAGGCTTATCGCCATTAGACAAATTCCTGTTTTCTCTAATCATTAATTTTAACTTACTTTAAGCTAGTCTGATGAAATATCATGTTAGGTTAAGATGTAGTATTAAGGAAATATATAACCATGTTGTAATGACACAAACAAGTATTCACTTGTTTTTACCACTTCGCCCTATGGGAATAATATTTAACGTGTTTAATTTTCTTAGATAGCTTGTATCATGCACACAATATTTCTTTCAGCATGGTTCAAGTTCAGAGAAAATAGAGGCTTTACTCCCATCAAAATCAAATCAGATTCATAGCCTGTGAAATCCACTCGGTGTTTTGCATTCAGAAGCATCACTACAAATGTTCCAGAATCTAAGACCTCCACCATCTGCTCCATTAGATGCTGAATTTCAATAGCACTACTCGATTTATAAAAACAAAAACAAAAACAGAAAAAAAAACTTAACACATCCAAGTGACAGTTCAGCCTGAAATTTCTCCTTTAAATAAAAATGATCAGGCATTTTCTTCTCTTTCAGTGAGCCTTGTACTTTCATGGTATCACAGGTTTACACTTTTGCATTTTATCAACCTTTGTCTGGTGAGAAACTTTTTTCTTTTTTAGGTGTTTTTTGATATTTGATAGTTATGTGTTGAATTGAAGATTTATTCTATACAACCTTCTTGTTCATCCAAAATTTGCACCTTGTTCTTCAAAGGGTTATTGAAGGCTCTGTAAGGTCAATTTCAAAAGAAATTGGCTCACTTTTTGTGAAAGACCTTGAGTACCATGTCCAGGGGTCTGTAATTGATCTTCTACAAATCTAAGCTTTTAGTACCCCCTTGTAATCAAAATAGATGATTTCCAAATCATGTGAACAATATTTTAAACTGAGGAGACTGTAAGGGAGACCTAAAGTGCTTGAAAGTCAAGAATTATCTTTGATAAAGCAAATCTACCATATTCAGAACAAATTCCTTTTATTTAAATACTTGGCAGTATTCCCATCAGAATATCTTTTTAAGGAAAGTGAAGTGAGATCTCAGAAGAGGACCTGTTTTATTAAATGAATTCCCAGAAGCTTAAGTTGATTGAGTATATGTAATACTAATAATTATCATGGTTGGGGGGAGTGCGGAGTTGGAGGTGGCAATAAATATTTCTTTGGGGCAGTATTAAATTTTCGTAAGTTCTCTGTATATGGTTAATGTCTTGGTAAAGTTAGATTTCTATTTAATGATGTTTTAATTTTCTGTTATAAGAAAGAAAAATTGTCAGCAATAGCAATGGAAATAGACACCGCAGCAGAATTTCTGTACGTAAAGAACGTCTCTGGTTTTTTCACAGGACAGCCTACTTTTTCTTTAAGGATGTGTATTTAACTTGGTAATTAAAGATAGCATATTTGTAGCCACTTTAATTTTTTCTGACTTATTTGTTCTACCAATTTCCCATTTTCTTGTGCTACTGGATTCTTCTCTAAATTTCTATGTGTTTATCTCTGTACTTCTCCTGGGATAGACCATTAGATGAAGGGTTCTGCAATCATATGAAATTCAGAGCTTTTTATAATTGCCAAGGGTAAAATTAGCAAAGTCAATTATTCTCCCTATCGGTTTTCCCTGAAGATATTAGGGGTCTTCAAGGTAATTGCTTTAGGTAACACTTAGATTTTTAAATATCTCTAAGTATAGAAGTTGGTATATTAATCTTCTGGTAATTGTCTTCTTACTATTATAACTGTAGTCACATAAGTGTGAATTAACAAGGTTTTGAATTCAAGAGTGAGTTTAAAAATTAATGCTTACATTTTCATTCATTTTCAATTATGGAACGTAAGGGCAGCTTTTTATTTTAGTACTTTACTGTTTAAAAACCCTGGACTAAGACACCTAAGAATATCTCTTTTTAAGCCATAAATTCCCTGACTTCATTGAATTATTATGTTCACATAGAACATCACTGACAAGACAGGGTCATGCCAGAATCTAAATTTTAGTGTTTTAGCATCAAACTATCAGTGAGACATGCTGAATAATTGGGGGGAAGTCATGAATGGAAAAGCACTATAATTTAGAAATCTGGCTGACCATTACAGGTTCTCCCTGGTCCCTGTGTTTATCTGTAAACTGAATTTATATTTAAGGATTAAGCCACAATGCAAATAAGATTGTATAGATTACTACTTGTCATCTTTTAAAAAACAAACAAACAAAAAAACTGTGTTTTATTTTCCATACATAGTGATAACCATAATATTTAAATAATTGAATTCACAATGTTTTCTTTTTAAATCTTCATAGTCATTTTCATTTAATGGACCTGTCACCATACATCAGATGATAGACTATGAGTTAGCCCAAATCTTGTCTACACACCCAGAACATTATCATGATGTCACTCCTGGAGGCTGTTCTATTAAGCATTAGTGATTTATATTTCAAAATAACCAGTGGCACAGATGTATTACTTACATAACTGATGTATTTCCTTATGTTAACTTTGTTTTCCTAAAGGCATAAATATGTTATTTACGTGGAAGAATTTTGTTTGTATAAATATGCTCAATTTATACATATGAATCACCTCCTTTTACACTATCTATATATTTGAATAGAGAGCCTGCTATTGGTTATGTTTGTCTTATCTTTCATATTCATGCTGAAAAGTGGGACCTAAAAACATGCTATACCATATGAAATTTAAATTTTTCCCTACCATAGTCATTTAAAATGGGCATTATTGTGACCTTGTATGTTTATAGTCTTGTTAGCACTATTTTACTTGTGGAAATTATTGAATTAATATCTTTCAGCCTCTCTAGTTTGACATCCAAGATTAATACTCTTTTCTACATATAACCCACTCAAGTACAGATTTTCATGACTAAAATAAATGTGTACAGAAGGTAAGTAGGATGTCATATATTGTAACAATAAAGGAAACTATCTCCATAGCAATTAAATAAAGTCAAAATGCTATCATATAATTACAATTTCAAAATTCCCAAACTAATTTTTCCACAGTTTTGTCTTATTGTGTGCTAATATAGCCACATATTAAACAGACAATATATTTTCTGAGACTGCTTCTTTGATCTTTAAAGTAAAAGTGATAAACGATTAGTTTTTGAGAAGTGTACTAGAAATAAGCAGACACTCGGAAGCTAAGCAGGGTCGGGCCTGGTTAGTACTTGGATAGGAGACCACCTAGGAAGACCAGATGCTGTAGGCATAAAAAAATAAAAAAATAAGGGATTGTAAGCTGACAAGGTTCTTGCAATCTGTGAGGTCAACCAAGGGTTTCCTTGCCTAAAACAAACAAACAAACAAACAAGTAAGTAAATAAATAAATAAATAAGTGAATGAATGAATAAATAAATAAATAAATAAGCAAACAAACAAACAAATCAAGAAGACAAAATGTTATGTTCTTTTAAAATATATCACATTAAAACCTTGAACTTTGCCCTCTTGGTGTCATAAAACAATGGAATGAAGTGTCTTTTTGGCATAGGAAGGTCAAATGCCATCATGCCAAATGGACATTTCTCAGAGTGTCTTTGTCAAACCAGAAACCTGATGACAAGGAAGAAGAGCAAGAAAAGTATTTCTTCTTCTATATGTCTGGCATTTATAGAAGCACATTAAAAAAAAAAAAAAGTCTGAGTTCGACAAAGTACATCTTCCAAAGAAATGGGTGGAGTTGAAGCAACACCATGGTTGCCATGAGAGGTATAAATATATTGATTGTAATGATTTTATAGTACACTTAGCAACCTCGAGTTTTGTAAATCCCCTTTTCTACTCTCCAGAAATAAAATTAATTAAACCAGCTTTTATCCCTCCGTTTTCACTAACATAAATTTCAAATTTCTCCAAAGCCAGAAAGAGAAAAAAATCTGTTTCCCAGCTTGAGTTATTCCTCTTTTTTTTTTTTTTTTTTTTTTGCCTTTCTAATGATTTTACTCCTGAGTTAGAAGTACTGGACAGATGAATAGCTGATTCCGTCTTCTGCATCCTCAGCTTACCTAACTTCATATCTCTTCTCCATCCATCTTTTCTTCACCCCAGTAGACTGGCACATGGTGCCACTTTCTTTGTCTCTTACTGTTCACAACTCAGTTGATTTCATGTCAGGAAATCTCTAAAGTGTATACACATCTTCTTAAACTCTTTTCCTCCAGTTTTTCATTCTTTCTCTTACCTATTAGTTCAGAAAAATTACCATCCATCTTTTTGCCTTATCCTTGTTCCTTTCAAGAGGAAAAATAAACCAAGAAACTTTACTTGGAGTTTAAAATCAGAGTAAAACTTGGTATACTCTTGTGTTAAGAAAAAGGAAAATTATATAATTAGAAATGAAATAGGCTTAAGATCGAATGAGTGTCTCTATGTTTCATCTTATTAAACCAAATTTACCTGTAACTATCAATATTTAAAGATCATTTAAAAAACACTTTCTTTTTAGTTTTATTTTTCTATTTTACTTAATTGTAAGTATTGTATAATTGTGGTTTTCTATTCTATTTTTAATTACACATATATGCTATTTCTAACATATGGGCTAACCAAGCTTTAGTGGGCTGTCCTGGGAACCTAGCCACCTTGTATTTTGGGAAAATGTGGTATGAGCTCCAAACCATTGACTTATAGATGAAATTTCAAAATGCAGTGCTTTTGTAATCTGGTACCTACTGCATTACATTAAAACCGAATTTGAACACCATAAGCAAAAGAAAATTTAAGAGCATCCATAAGTGTCCGTGTGACTACTTTTTATTAGTAGCCTCCTATAGCTCAGTTGGTTTGCTGTAACTTTGGTTTTAGCATTTCCATCATTTTCTTGAATCCTCAGAGTTGTAAATTCTCAACGAAAAAAAATTCCCAAAGTTGGCTTTTGGGGCCTTAACCCAGGAGCAAATATTATTTATTTAGCAATGGTGATTGGGGAAGAGCCCTTTTCTGGCAGCTAATGACCTACTGGAGGACTTATGTGCCCAAGGCAAAGCTAAAGGCCATTAGCCCAACAGGTCATTAACTGACAAATGCCTGACCTTGAGATCATTTCTGATATTGTAAACGGTGAAAACATTAAAGTGGGTTTGTTGGAAAGTATGGCTCTGCCAAAGATGTTCCTTTTTAAGTATTTTGGAAACTGCATTAAATTGATTGTTATTATTCATGTGGCTTAATTGTCTTTGCTTGGGGCCATTTTCATTGTGCACAGCAAGTCAGTCAGACATCAGTAAACACCAAAACTATACTCTGTGTCCAACTTTTAGTTTTTAAAGGACAACATCCCTGTTTAGAATATCAGGTTAACTATTTCATTACCAAGCAGTTGCAGCTACACTCTTGTAGCTCACTTACATTTTCATAATGTATTGGGCTGTATAGCAAGCACTTAGGTATTTTACACTCCTTGGAGACGACACATAAAGCTACAAAGAGAAGTGAAACGAACCCTGAAGTATAGAAGTCTGTGGACTTAATTCCTGTCCCTGGCTTTTTTTTTTTTTTTTTTAAATTAGTCATTTAACATTGGCTAGCTCATTTTTACCTCTCAGAATTCCAGGTTCAGATCTTTTACTTCAGACTATTTATCTAATGTCTTAATTACCCAACTTTACAAATGAAATTAGAAATTTTATAATGTAGAAGATTTAATCTTTATTAAAATTGCTACCAAACATTTAAAAATAATATTAACAGATTTTTGAGTGCTTTCTATGTAGTAGGCACTGTTGTTTACGTGCTTTATGCATATTAACCCATTTAATCCCTCCTAAGTTATGGAAAAGGTTAAGTAATTTCTTTGAGCTAATTCTGCTACTAAATGACAATGCTGCTGTCTAAATCCAAGTAAACTGGCTCCCAAATCCTCGTGCTTAACTAAAGTACAATACTAACAAGCCAACAAAGAACCATAACTTTTTTGCCTGCAATTTTGCCAGTAGAATTTATATCTTAAACAACTAGTAGTTTTTAAATATTGGAATAAATATTTCAATACAAACAGCAATAGGGGTTTTGTGAAACATTTTAGAAAAATAACTAGTAAGCAAAAGCAACTTATTTTAATTTCCTCATATGTAAAATGAAGTCAGCATTATCTTCATCCCCTGCATTCCTATTAGTTCTAATATTCTATAATTCTGAGTGTTGTGGGAAAAAGTCTAAACTTACAACATATAACTAGATCCTGAAAATGGCATGAAATATAAAGGACTACAAGGAAATCAAGAAAAATTGTTAATAAACCAAAGATGTTTATAGAGAATCCAAAATCTTATATAAATATGAGAGTTCTAGAGATTTGGATGCAATTTCAGCAAGCTAAAGTAATACCCTAAATTTAATGAACTCACCTTTATGGCAGATTTGTGATGAGAAACTTACATGGCTTTAATTGTTCAAGACTTTGAAAGCTATAAGGTGATATGCAAATATAAATTTCTGAAAATAGTGATTAAACAGTGATTACTGCAAATTTGTTTTGAAATAGTTATGACTGATACAACAAGTTCACATATTAGAACAGTGTTGGTAATTCAACACAAATTTTTGTGTGCATTGTGCTAAGCATTGGAGATACCAGTTTAAAAGCTAATTGTATATCTTTATAAATAGGAAAATTTCTAACCCAAGGGTATCAGTATTTGATTCAAGGGTATAATGCAGCCAACCTCAAGTTTCTACTACCTGATTTTTTTGAAGGAGGGAAAAAAATAGATTACCTAATTTTCTGGAATGTAGTACTGTTACCGCTGGGGCCTATCCAACTGAGTTCAGTGTCACCCAACGGCAGGGGAGAGGGATAATGGACGGCACAGGAGTGTAGTTAGCAATTTTCCTTGGTTCTTCCCTATTGACGCAGTGAAGAATCACAGGTCAGTGAGATTTAGAAAAGATTTATTAAAAGCATATTTTAGAAAGACAAAGAATGCCTCCAAGGAAGCACATGGAGAAAGACAAAGCATGCCCCAAGGAGGCACGTGGTTTCAGCAACGAGAGCCACAACAGAGTGCTGTAATAACAACCACAACAAGAGGGTAAAAAAAGACCACAAAAAAAAGCCACACAAAAAGCCACAAAAGGGCAAAAAAGGCAAAAAAAGATCCAGAAATGGGAATGTCTGCATTATATCTGGGCCATGAAAGGTGGTTCCAGAGGCATTCCTAGGTGATGGGCAAGCGAGATCATTTTGATTGACACTTTGCTGCTATATAACTCTTTGCCTAGTGCTCATGTCCTTACCCAGAATTCAGTGTTATAATTAGATTCATGAACTTCCAAGCATAAACGCAGTATTATAATGAAGCTTAAATTGTAGGCAAATGAGGGTATTATCTTCTGCACAGACGTCTGTTGCTGGATTAAACCAGCTAAGATTAAGGCCCTCCTGTCCTTTGTCTCTGGGGATGCAGGGGGGATTCTCTAACTACTAATATGGTGTTCTTTGGGTGGTCTCTGGGCTGGGCCACTATTCCTTTGTTCCCCTTGTCACTTATGTCTGCCTAGCTACCTAACAGTACCAGTAGGGCCAAGTTATTTTTAGAATTCCATTGAATCACAGATTTTGGAGGGCTGTGAAGGTATTTGGAAGAAATACAATTACAGTTTTAGACAAGATGCATGGATTTTAATGCATATGATTCATACTTTTATTTCTGTGGCTGCCTTTAAAGTGCAAACTTTGGGATGTCTCTAATTTACAAACATCTGCCTTTTAGTGTGGCCCAATTTAAAGAGGAATTAGTTAAGCTGAAAAGTGAACTGTGTTCCCCAAATGACATGGTATCCTTGGAATTTTCAAGATGTGTATGAAATCCCAGAAAAATCCTGAAATTTTTAACTCTTTGTCCAAATGTGGTCTAAGCCAATTTGTTTTTATAAATCTTGGATCAAAGCTAAGAATCAACATCAGTGATATAAACCAACAAGATTGATATGTACCTCACAGAATATACCCTATAGTACCCAAGAATGATTCTGTTTTATCCCGCCTCCTGCCTCTTATTTTCATTCAGTTAATTTACATGTTGGGTATAAAATGATACAGAAATTAACATCTTTACAAAACATATTTCAGAATAACAATGTTTAAACTGTATGGGAACTTAATGTGCAATTAAGATGGTTAACCAAGGTATGAGCTGTACGTGACATTTATCAGCATGATGTAAGATAATGTTTCAAACCACAGATCACATCCTGTTTATTGGTAGTACTAACATCAATTTACCAAATCACTAGCCACACCTTTTTTTTTTAATGGAATACAGTAGAAAATAGAGGGATAATAAAACTTTTGTTTTATGAAACTTTTTACTCATTTTTATACATATGCATGTGTGCATGTACTTCATTGTGATATAAAATACAGCCCTTACTGTGGGTTACAATTTAAAATTTTTGAAAGCCAATATTATTAGGCAGTGTTCTAACCAGCAGTATCTGTTCAGTTGAATGAAATACTGTACTACGATTATAGTGTTTTGAAGTTTCACATTGTGAACTTGTGTTTCTCAAGGGTGAGATTAACTTCTAGGTAAAAGTACACTTGGAAAACATCACTTAACATCACTGAGAGGGTCCTCAATGAAGCAGTGAAAGAAAAGAGAAATTATCAGCCACATGGGGAAAAGTGGGCAGATCAGTGAAATGGCAGACATAATTCTCAGAGCAAGTTCAGTCAGAACAAAGTGTAACGGTGCCACCAAGTAAAGAACGTACTAATAGGGAACATCCCGAGTACAACAGATTTCATGTGCAGCAATTCCCATGTAGAAGAAGGTGGAAAATCAGACAACTAACTGTTGTATGATAGTGTAGGAATTTGTTTTATTAATAAGCAACTATTTACAGTTTTTATGGTAATGCCAGAGACTTGACACAACCAGCTTTCTTTAACCTACTGAAAAGCATCTCCTCCTTTATTTCTTATGAAAAGTTAACCTTGATTTAAGCATTTAGATTATCTGCCACTTTTTCAGGGACCTAATCATTGGTTAAATAAATAAATGATTATTTGTCATTGTTCAGTGACAAACAGAAAGCCAAGAACTATGTACCTTCATTCAAAAAAATGAATAAATTTTTGGACTACTGTTTTACTGTTAGTAAAAAAAAAATTGGCTAATTAACTATTCCTTACAATTTTAAGAATTTTTTTTAATGTATACAACTGCACATTTAAGTATTTCTGATCACAGGTCTTACCGTTGATAAGCAAACTGAGGTCAAAAAAATAATGTTGCTGGCCTGCAGTCATGCAGAGCTTATCTGTATATTAACCTTCTAAGTGACAAACACAAATTAATGGCCTTTATCTTTTTAAGGCTGTATCTACTTGCATTAGTATAGTATCAGGCACTAGCAGGCTATCAAAAATGTTTATGGAATGAGTGTACTCGTCAAAAATAATATTAAACTTCAACACTTTATATTCAAGCCGTTTTCCTGAACTTGGGGTCTATTTTTTTGTTTTTTTCAGTTTTGAATTTATACTTTTCTTTAGTTCACTGAACTTTCCTGAATCCTCCTTGACAAATGTTACCAGTAGTTAGCGTTTATAAACCAATGTATCAGCTGTTTGAAATGAAAAATTAAGATTATCAATTTGCTTAGTTTTTGCTGCACCTGTCCTACTGGTAGGTGCCATTTCTCTCTCTGCTCATCCCCCTTAGCCAGAAAGAACTTCCAGCTCACTAGAACAGATTGCCATCCCTCCCACAAATAAGCTCGGCCTTACACATTTGGCAGTATTGAAAAGGCTTCCTTCAAAAAGCCAAGTTAGAGGCTCTCTCCAGAACTCCTGTGAGTTACTGGTGTGTTTATTGCAACAGACC
>NW_006494612.1:3613309-3619934 GCF_000325575.1 Pteropus alecto | reverse complement strand
AGAGAACCATTCCTTCATAGACTTCATCAATGGTTTTATTAAAGCCGCTCATTTATATTAATCAGCATTGCAGATTAGGGCTCATCTGGGTTGTTTGAGCCCAGGTGGTGGGTTAGTAGACTTACCCCTTATTTGGCCACTGCTGCTGTTCCCCGGGTTCTTCAGAGGTTGCGTCTCCATCAAGGCTGCCAGCCTGAAAGCTCTGACTGAGCACCGGGGACTTAATCCACCTGGATGGAGATAGTTTGCTGAAACCCAGTTTATAAATGATAAAGTGCTTTACAAATGTCAGATATTATTATTGGTCTCTATATGGGAGTACACTACTCCTTAACCCTTCCTTCTCTACCTTACCTTGGTAATGTCAGTCTTTCCATCTTTAAATGTATCTCTCATATACTTGGTGCTTCATTTGTGTGAAAAGGAACTAAAGAGTGATGCTAACTGCTCTGGTTACCATTAGCAGACTATTCAGCATCTTTTATCTATACATGTATTTTTTTGTAATTCCTTTTCACTGACAATATAGGTTTTGTCACTTAAAAAAAATCTTGACAATATCCCTTCAAATACCAAAGTTCTTTTAAAAGGATATATTTATGTTAAATCCATCTTTTGTTCCTCCCAAGATGTATATGAGAAATAATTCTTCCCCAAGGGCATTTTACTTTTGTGGCTGCTTTATGCATTGCTATTTGTTCCTGGGGGTGGGGAGAGGAGTGCAATAAATTTGCGTGTAATTAATGCCATCGGCATTGCAGATGCGTGCACACACATGACTGTTTTTTTACTAGCAGCTGTTAAGAGTAGTAAAGACTGAGGGGCCATGTGTTCATTCACATCCTAAATAGAGTGATGGATCACATGTTGTCTTGTCATTCTACACTGTAGTAAAAACCGTGATTAAAATAACCTTTTTAGTGCAGGTTTTTTTAAAAAAAAGGGTTATAAATCTGTAATAGCCTCCACTTTTTTATATACCAAGCAATTATGTAGCAACCTTTTTTAAGTGAATTAAAATACAACTCTACTACCTAATTACATCAACTCTAGTTTATGCTATCTAGAGCTTTAATTGAGCCACATTAGTTTACAGATAACATTTTTCTAAAGATTTAGTTGCATTTTACTTTTAACTTAAGTTAGGTGCTCCTTTGCTCAAACCAAAATATTCTGGTTTGCTAGTTAAGTTCTGTTGCGTCTATTCCATCTGTCAAATGTTAACTGACAATACTCCTGAATCACATTTATTGAGAAAGGCATAACTTGTCTACATAGAATGCTTACCACCACTTACTGATCTTTTTGCTAATCCAGGGACTATCGATTAATATATTACATAAATCAATTTGTGGATACAGCTTAGCATGAAGCTTCCTTGACACCAAAAGCAGGGTATTCCCCCCCCACACACACACACACGTGGAAGTAAGTTTAGTGTTTTATCTGATTATTAAGGCAGTATAATAAAAAGAGGGAGAAAATGTTATAATACATTGTAAATTTAAGCAATTATAAGTTTAAGCAATTCTTAAAATTGAAGAATTAATTTTTAATTAAAAATCAGACTCTTACCACTTCCTTCCATATTATCATTATTATTACTATTTTGTTGTTTCTCCATTCAGATGTTTTTCTCTGCATAAGTAAACACATAAATTGACCTCATTTTTGTTTTAAAAGTACCTATCATGCTCTTCTGTTTTGTAACCAGCTTTTTTTTCCTTAAGAATATGTTACAGGCATCTTTGTATAGAAATGTAAGTGAGGATGTTTTTGCTCATTGTTGTTTTCTTACTACTCTCTACTTCTCTCAATTTGTTTTTTATAATGAGAATTTTATTATAGCTCAGGGCATAATCATCACAACACCTTTTATGAGGTTATGCATCACTTTAGCTTTTTGGTTAAACAATCATTGAATTGTAGTTACTCTTACCAAAAGATAAAGAATGATGCAATTACATATTCCCCTGAGATTGGTGAAATTTGTCTTACAAATTTACTGCTTAAGAAATTCACTCCAAAGTTCAATTATATCAGATCTGTGTGCTAAGTAAGATTCAGGTGCACGTGGATACTACCTGTTTCTTTCCTTTGGGGAAAAGCTGGAGATTGAAGTGGGAAGAGTCAACAGTTTGCTTAAGAATAGCAGTTGGGGGTGCACTGTCCACTTACTTTTCTACGTCACCTCCCTGGTAGCCAAAAAATGAGGTGGCAAGAAAAGCCAATTCATAGCACTAACACTGTGAATGGTTACCGTTTCTGGTTCACTGGAATCTAAGGTGTTAGAAGATTGAGAGATAACGTATGGCATTTCTTTAGAGTCAAATTTAAACATATGACACAAATTGAAAAGAAACACATTTTTGCGTTTGCATGTACAGGTAAGCAATGCTGCTATTCCCACAACCTCCAAAAATGCAAAAATTTAAGAAGATAATGTTCTTCTTGTTTACTCTAGACAGCTGAAGTAAATTTTATAACATGGTGATAGCCATTTAATACGAAATTTGTTTCAGGATGCAAGAAGTCAGTGTTACAGAGATCTTTGATTTGGGTTAAAATAGTCCTTTTGTGTGTTCCATTGTTCAGTTAAAACCCACTTTCTTCTAAAATGTTTGGGCACACAACTCGTGGTTTCCATACTATACCCTTCATCTATCCAAGACTTATATTGAATACAGAGTAATAATATAGAAGTATAGAAGAATAATAAGTTAACACTCACTGAGACTTATTATGCTCCAGATACTCTTCAAAATGCCCAACATATTTACTCATTAGAGAGGGAAGTGATGTGGCCAAGTAGTGCCATTATTTGTTTGTTGCAACTTTATACTTAAACCTGACATCATTCTGAATCCTATATATATGAATTATTCCTATGCATTAGAGCCCTTCAAGACCCGGAGTTCAGCAATGTGACCTTTAATTGACCCAAGTAAGACTTTGCCAGCTGGTGGAGCAGGCTACCAATCATAATGATTTAAAAAATAGAAATGATTTAAATGATTTTAAAATGGAAATTGTTTGATTATCATTCTAGGTATTGGAACCAAGGAGACTCGGGTACAAAAAGTTCACAAAGAAAGTAATCAGTCAAATTCAGACAAAGGGAAAGGTCCATGTGGAAAGAACATATTAGCAAAAAAGCAGTTTTTAAACTTACATGCCTAATTATAAATAACAAGATTTGAATTTCTAGAAGCTCAGAATCTTAGAACAGGAAGGGACCTTAAAAATTATGTTTTGCACTAATCAAAAACAGACTCACAAATATAGTGGACAGTTGGGTGACAGACAGAGGAGGGGTTAGAAGGCTGGGAGAATGGGGTGAAGGGTCAAAGTACAAATTGGTAGTTGATAGTTGGTCACAGGGATGGGGAGCACGGCAGAGGAGATACAGTTAGCATTAATATGATGTCTAAGTGGAGGGCCAGAGGAGGGAGGGAGCAATTGAGGGGATTGTTTTATGAACTATGTAGATGTCTAACCAATGTACTATATACTTGAAACTAATTTAAATAAATAAATTTTTTTTTAATTTAAAAAATTTTTTAAAATGCCGATGACGGGGGTGGGGATTATGTTTTGCAACTCTCTCCATTTTATAGCTTAGAGAAATTAATTGATTTGCCCCAAATCTCACAATGAAATAGTCTCTAGATCCTCCGGCTCCTAGTCCTCTCCTCTGATTCATTGTAGTCTAATCTGTTGGGCATCTGAGGGTAGCAAACATCGAGGCTCTTTTAGCCTATCTTCTTTTACTAGTAGGAAATGTTTGCTTACCAACCCCCTCCACTCCCAACCCCCAACCCCAGACCTGAGAAACAAAAGTCCTTGAATCTTCCTCATGGTTGCTTTTGTCCAGAGCACCAAGAAGTCTGGGCCTTGGGCTCTTAGCCACAGAAGGTCTAGTATTTAGACTTCTGGATTCTCCTCTGGTGCCATTGTCCTTGCTATCATTTTAGGTTCCTTGAACAAATTATTCCTCAGAAACCTGAAGAAGAAGAAAAATTCATTAAAACCTGAAGAAGAAACCTGAAGAAGAAAAAAAATTCATATATTTTAGTGCAGTAGATATCTAAGCAGGTAAATACCTGTGGTAGTAAGCCATGTAGTGAAAAAAAAAGATTAGTTTTGTTAAAGTATGTGTGTCTGGTAGCCCTGTGGTCTTTTAGAAATATTTGCAATTTTAAAGGAGGATGATACTTAAACACATCTCTTTTTGGTATTATTTTAAAAGTAAAGTAAACATTTCAAACAATGGAAAGAGATTTATGTGTGCACTGGGTAAATCACCCTTGCCTGGGACACATTCAAGTCCCCTAGGCTATTTCCGCTTTTCATAATCTCTTCCTGGATTTGTTAACCCATGAGCCCAAAGCTTTTTCCTTGATGATTGTCATTGGCTATGAAGGTGTATTCTGCTTAAGTAAATATGGCCATTTGGAAGGATAGGTCATTTATAAATTATGAACTTGTAAGTACAGATCTGTCTATATTTGTTGATTGTGTTAAGAGAAAAGGAATGAGAGAATAAAAAGTTTTTTTGCTTCAGCCTGGTCTGGAATTTCAGGGAAATAAACACTGGGATTATCCAAAACCAGATCCATTGTTAAAAGTTCATGCCATCATTTTGACATTTAGTTCAGACTTTCTCTTTGTAAATCCCTCTTCGCTTTACCAGTTCTGATCTCAGAGCTCAAACTCTTTCAAAACCATAGCAATTCTTAGTGAGTGATTGATCTGTATTATGTATCCAGCCATCACGGGGATCTTGGGATGTTGCTTGTATAAACTGTAATCTGATCTGATGCTGTGCATTTAGTTACAGTCTTTCATAGACCTATTGGTGATACTCAATCCTCCTGGATTTGGGAATAGGGCTTATCTGATACCTTCAGGGGAAAAAAATCCATTCATTTTTCTCTCTTCCCCACTTAAATAACTCAACACATCTGGTAACACTGTAGGATCATTGTCCTTCCAGTTCCTCTGCAGCTCATATTGCTACAATATTTCTTAAGTATTTGGTTACTAAAGGGCAATGTGATTTAAAAAAAAAAAAAAAGACTTTGTATAGGTCTTACAAATTAACCCATTTGCAGAGCTAGAAAAAATGTGTTTAATCAGTAAAATTTCCATATCAGCAGCCTTGCGTGTATTATGCAGTATGAATGTAAATATAAATTTGAAGATAAATGCTCATGTGTTAAAATCTTAAAGCAAGTCTTTCTACAAATTAATGTAATTTGCCTCTAAGAAAATGTTTATTAAATCCAGGGTACCTGAAATTGAAGTATCTTGTTGTTTGGGTCTGTATCCTGTGGCTTAATAATGTCTTCAATTACAAGAATGATAAAAGCTGAAACAAAATCCTTTAATTCAATCAGAACTGAGCTAAATTTTAGGAAGCAAGAAGTAGGAATCAGATATAGGACTGCATAATATTGGAAGCTAAATATACAAGATAGTAAAACTTTATAAGAAGTGGATGGGGTTGCCTTGAGGAATTCTTGTTTGAAATGGCTGCATTGAACATTATAATAAATAGCACTGTTTTATCCTTTTGAATTACGACGGTTTATATAAACAACTCTAAATTGTACAGTAGTTCCAAAGAGATCATTTAGTGTTTTCTGCTTGTTTTACATTCTGGAACAGGTTCAAAGCTTCCAATTTTGCTTGATTTTTTTTAATAGCCTGAGCTTTGAAAGTAATACAGGTTTGATGAATACAATTTCAATATTGTGTTTCTGTAAAAATTTTAAGGTATGAAAATAAGGTATGTTTGACCCAGGATCCCTATACAGAATATATCCACAGTGCATTTAAAGTACAACTGAGCGAACACATTTGAAAGGTTAACCAATCTTTTGCTTTTGCTTTTCTTTCTATATTAAGTATGAAAATTAGCATTGTAATGGCTCCCAGAATGGGGAAATTTAAAAAGTATCCGCCTGACAGAAATAAACATACAGAAAATAAATTGGGTTAAGATTTAATTAGTTATCTGAAATATAAGCTTATGTTCAAAATGGCTATTACTGGATTTTCATGTATATTGGTTAAATGCTATGCTTATAAGATTTTTTTTCTCTTTGCTTAAATTATGACTGAAAAAAATTGGATCATAGCTCTTAATATCCAGGTGGGCAATGCCATTTGCCAGAATCTTCGCATATAACCCCATTTTTTTTTTCCTATCAGACATAAATATTGCCTAGCTACCAAGCCTTCTGAGGCATTCTAAAGTAAAAATAGGGATAAATTTTTGAAATTGTTTAATTTTTTATCTTGCTTTTCAGGTTGTGGAACTTTTAGCAAGTGCCCTTATGGACTTGGTACAAGGAGTATATCATGAAAATTCTACTTCAGCAAAGGTAAGGAATTGGTAGTCATTATAAAATGTTAGGTTAAAAACCCTCATGGCAAAACTAGGATTGACGAGTGAAAATGTCATTTTTGTTTTGTGTTTAAATTGCACATGACATTTTTTTTAGATTAGTGTTTTGGCTACAAATTCATAGCCATACGCTTAGTACATAGCAGATTTAGCCAATTAAAACAACCTCTTATCCTTTAGCTGGATTCACAGTCTGTTCAATCTGCAGCCGCC
>NW_006494612.1:3593480-3612208 GCF_000325575.1 Pteropus alecto | reverse complement strand
AAATAAAGGATTGTAAACTGACAAGGTCCTTGCAATCTGTGAGGTTAACCAAGGGTTGCCTCGCCTAAAAAAAAAAAAAAAATAGAAAAAAAAGAAAAGATTAAATAATTTGCCCATGGTCATACAACTTGTTATTTGACATTTGAACTCCAGAGCTCAGGTTCTTAACCTCTCTCATTCTACTGCCTCTACACCCTAATGAAACCTGATTTGCTAGCATCCATCTGTCACACCTGAGATCCCGCCATAGATGATGATTGCAGTGACCTCTTCTGGTCATTGAGGCATTGTTTTTCCCTGGGATGTTTCCAAGGTGTTCGACTTAGTTTTATGTAAAATATTAATATTTTACAATTAAATATATGTTAATTTTTAAGTGAAAATATTATTGGTTTTAAGATTATTGATTTATCCGTCTTTACTATTTGTCCACTATAATTAGCCCAGTTCATTAATAATGTTGTGAACATTTGTTAAGTACTTTCTATATGTCAGGAAGACCTAATAGCAACAACAATAATAAATGCTTAGATAGCACTTTACTGCTTGTACTTTCATTCTACAGAATAACTTATACTGGCATACCCATTTTATAGAGGTAAAGCCTAAAATTCAGAGATGGCAAATGGAGGAATCATAGTGTTGATAATGCATGTTTAACTGACATGATCTGAACCCAGGTTTTTTGACTCCAAGTCCCATATAGTCTCTTTCTTCCTGGGAAAGAGGAAAGAGGAAGCAAAAAAGTCCTTGAAGGATTAGTGATCAAATGTGAGTGAACCAAACAGCAATTGCTGACTGTGACTAATAAGTTTTACTCCAAATAATCTGTAGCGATGCTTTGTTCATCTGCCCTCTTTTCCCACTATCGACCCAAACATAGTCCCTTAAAGCACTAGAGACCTTTTCTAAGTAGTTACATTTCTGAATATAGCCCAAATATTTAAATAGCCTATCTTTTTTGTTTTTTTATGATGGAAGCAGAAATGCATATTTGAACTGAAGTAGTAGAAGTGCTTCTCGATATCTCCATTTGCGCCCCAGGTCCAATTTAGGTTAACCACATTTCCCTTCCCAGCCAGAAAAATTCTGGCCACCTCCCTGCCCCCGCCCCGAGTGTACTAGCCATTGGAATGGCTATTCGGAATTTGTTTTTTCTAACTTGGCTCAGGAATCACTTCAGAGGCAAAGAGAGACTGCCCCACATGAAGTGCCTTCAAGGTTTTCATGTTCTGGCACAACTGGAAAGCCACCACAAGTGGAGGTCATGTGGGAAGTGAGTTGCACAGCCTCCCTAGCCTTGGGCCAATTCAGTACACAAAAGAATTGCTTTGTAATTTAAAATAAACTGCAAACCATTTCATCTCTCTAGGGATAAGAGGATACAACAGCAGTCTCTTTTCTATATGGCAACTTAATGCAGCGATGGGGTAGTTCAAAAAAGGTTTCTGTGGAGTAGTGTCTGTGTAATGAGGGTAAGTGCATTAAAGCAAATCGAGGGGAATTGGAACTGAATACTTTTGAAATCACCTTTTCCAGAAGAATTTGTGGAATAACTACGTAATCTCTGCTTAAAACTATGAAAGTTTATGTGACATGTTAGTAATACTTAACGAATTGTAGGTAGATTGTGATCATGTAAACTTTCAAAGTAATTTAGGAAATTTATTCTTTGTTCTATATTTTGAAAAATAACATTTTTATTTTTACATTTTGTAGTTTGTGAACCATTTCTTCCTTATAATAAAAATTAATCACTGTGCTTTCTTTAATGTTTATAATATCTCCCCTCCCTCTGCTGTTCTTTTTGTTAACTAATTGAAAAAGAAGCATATTAAATAGAAAAATTATATTTTAAATGGTCATTTACCAGTATAAGAATTCCCCAGTCAAGCTCTGCCTTGTACTTTGTACTCATGTTACTCACTATACACATTAAATATTTAACATTTTAGCAAAAAATGTTGAATCCACAGACTTTTATATTTAAAATCATTTTTTAGTTCAAGGCTCTAATCTCCATCTACAAATAGTGATTCTCAAATTTATATCTCTGACTCAGATCTTCGATTTCCAGCCTCTTATTTGACATCCCTACTTTTATGTCTTGAATATTTTCAAGCTCAGCAATTTTAAAGCCCATTTCATGATCACTCTGCACTGGTCTTCTTAAATAAATAATCTGTTCAATATAATTATCTTATTATTATAACTTATTTTCTAATTATAAAAGTAATACATGTTAAATAAAAATTAAAAGCATAGAAAAATGTCAAGAGGAAAATAAAAATTATTTCATATAAACCATCCCCAGAAATGAATCATGATTATATTTTAGTGTATTTCCTTCTAAATTTCATTCTGCATTTCTTTCATTTTTGAGTTATTTTTATATATTATTATTTATATAATTTTTTGCCCTTCTTTACTCCTCAGGATAATCATTTTGAGCTTCCAAAATATAATTATAATTTACTGAATCATTCCACAATTTTTGGACACTTACCTTGTTTACTTTTTTTTTTACTAATTTAAACAATATTGTGATGACCATCTTATGTATAAAAAATTCTGAAAGTAAGAGTCTCAAATCAAAAAATAAGAATATTTTTAATATTCTTCTATGCTGACAAGGCTTTTACTATCCTTAGAAAAGACTGCTTGTCAGGTTGGCCCTTGGCTGGCATTTGAGAACTTGGATTTTAGGAGTGTTTCCACCATTCTCTAACTGATAAGAGCAGCTCACTGTACCTAAACTGTTTCTTCAAACAATGTGGTTTATGCTGAACACTTGTTTTCTTTTGGGAGTCTAGAATTTTGGTACATGCTAGGCAGAGGATGCCTATGTGACCAACCCCAGCAAAAGCTCTGAGCACCAAGCTCCAGTGAATTACCCTGGAAGACCATATTTCATATGCATTATCACATACTTTAATTCACACGTGTGAATTCTTGGAAGAATTAAGCACATTCTATGTGACTCTGTTGCAGAAAAATCAGACCCGCGAGAAACCAAGCACCACTCGGAGAGTTAGAGAACTCGGGTTTATTATGCCAGCGGTCCCAGAAGAGCTAGCGCTCTGAAGATCTGGGCCCTGAGCTCAGGGGTAACCTTACTTTTATAGGGCTTAACAAGCAAAAGCAATACATCTGTTATGTAGACAGAACAAGCAAAAGAGAGGGTGAGTCTTCAGTTGATCTCGAGGTCACCCTGCCCTTCGGCCTATGTGACAAGCATGTCTGCAGAAGCTGAACAAAGAGCTGATTACAAGGTTAGCCATTTGAGTAGAAAATTCCTCTTCAGTTCCACTAGTAGAGGAAAGACTCTTGGAAACTTGTACCAGGTTTCCTCCAGACTTCCTCTCATATACCTTTTCCTTTGCTGGTTTTGCTTTGTCTCCTTTTGCTGTAATAAACCAGAGATGCGAGTCCAACCATCTGCTGAGTCCTGTTGAGTAATCCTAACAAATCATCAAACCTGGGAGTGGTCTTCGGGACTCCAACATCCTCTTTTTCTGATTCTTTTTATTTATTTCCCTCCTGTTTCCCCCTTGTGAATCTAATCAAGGTCCTCTGCAAGGAAAGTGTCTTCAACTCATGTTTCGTTGAAATGGGAAACAGCACACCTTTTCCCTATCCTCAGAGGTTCTGCTCAAGTTAGAACATGAAAGGAAAATGAGAGATTTTTAAAGAGAATCCAGTTTTCTTAGAAAATAACTGGTTTTAACAGAGGCACTGAAACTGTAAAGATTCATTCTGCTTTTTCCAAGCACACAGTATATTTTCAGTAGATTATTCTCTTATGATGAATATTATTATGTTTTTGTGAGGCAAGATAACTTCTGTTCATCATTTTATCTTTATGCTTCTCTTTCTTTGGCTCTCAGTCAGCTTTCAAGTAAAATATAAAAATAAGACAATTCAGTCCACCAGGAAGTTGTATCTCTTACCTGCAAAGCTCTGTGCCATCTAAAATATTAAAACATGAGCAGGATGAGTTTTGCCCATTGAGAAACATAACAAGAGGAAAATGTGAACAATCACATCTGCTTGGGAAAATCATAAAAGATAGTAAGGAGATTATGATACTTGAGAGGGACATTTAAAGATGGGAAGGATGTCCACTGATGGAGAAGGATGGCATTCCAGGCAGAGGAAATAGCATTATCAAAAGTAGGGAAGCATATTTAAGATCAAGGCTTCCTCCATGTAAGAATAAAAGAATAGTGAGAAGACTAAAAAGGTAGGTTTTATCACATGTGTGAAGACTTATAATGTGAGAATGTAGCGCTAATACCATATTTGGTCATTGAGATAAGAGTGAGAGTGAAGATTTTTAAACAAAAGAATTATCTGATCAGATTAACCTTTGGGAAAGTTAATTCAGCAGTCATTTACAGGAGATTGAAGGGAAATGAGGACAGTTGGGAAGCCAATATAATAATGAAGGCCAGGGATGCTCTCCTCCTACTTTGACATGGTTGGCACCTTCTTGACATTCATATCACTACATCAATATCACCTTCTCAGAAAGAACCCTCTACCCAATCTGAAGTAGCTACCCTACTTAATTCTCTTTTTTAAAATCACAGTTGTCATCATCTGATTTTTTTTCTTATTGTTTATTTTCAGCCTCCTTCTACAAGAATATGAACTACATACAAGGAGGGATTTTGTTTACCATCATATTATTAATACCAGAACAGTGCCTAGCACATGAGTAGTAGCCTAAAAATATTTATTAAATTAATGATATAGAGAGGCCTAGAATGCTTGGAGTAGAAGATCTCTCATTTTTTTAGACAGCTTTATTGATGTACAACAAACTGCAGTTATTTAAAGTGCACAATTTGCTATGTTTTGATACATGTGTGCCCCAATGCAACTATCATAACAATCAAGATAATAAACATATCCATCGCTCCCAAAGAGGATGCTTGCCTTAAAGTTCTAAAGCTCTGCTTTAGACACATTAATCTTTAGGATTATTTTGTTATCTTTAGGATAATTATGTTATCTTGATGATTCTTCTTTTTATCATTAACTGACCTTTTTTTTTTTTGTCTTTGGTCATATTCTTTATATTTTTTTCTCTTATATCTACTTTATCTAATATTAATATAACCACTCCAACTTTCCTTTGGTTAACATTATCATGGCATATTTTTTCCCATCCTTTTACCTTTTTTATATTTAAAGTGGGCTTCTTGCATGCAGCACTTTTATGTAGGATCTTGGTTTTTTTTGGTCCAACCTTCACCTTTTACTTTGTGCACTTAGATCATATACATTTGATGTATGTAGATATGGTTGAGTTTAACTCTGCCATCTTGTTGTTTTCTGTTTGTCCTATTTGTTCTTTCTTCCCTTTTCTTTTTTGTCTGCTTTCTCTTATTTTTATGATGCCATTTTGTCTCCTTTTACTTATTAATTGTAATTCTTTGAGACATTTTTAGTGGTTGCTATTGCATTAATAATATATATCTTTAGCTTATCATAGTTTACTTTCAAGTAATAGTTTGCCTTTAATTATAATGTAAGAACCTTACAAAAGAATATTTTTATTTATTTCCTCTCAGATTTTGTGTTATCATTGTCATAGTCATATGTTTTACAGATATCCCCTGCTATTCAAAAGTAGAGTATTCCTATGAAAATTTTAAAGAGCCAAAATGTAATAAAGAAGCAATTACCATTAATTTATATGAAAAGTATTTTGAGTGTTCCCAGATCCAACAAATAACCTACCAAACCATACCAAATGACGGATAAATAAAATAACAGTAACATAGAATAAAAGTAGGGATGATATGATAAATATACAGCCTGTATAAAGTAGAAAATAATGTATGTACAATGTAGTTTTACTTACCAGAATCAGGAAGACAGGGAGCACATTGGAAGGCTAAAAGGTAATGATGATGGTATATTAGGCTGAGTCATCTGAGGTTGGGATGCCGGAAGGTACAGGAGACTGGGAGGTACAGGAAAGAGAGGAAGAGGGTTATCCATCTCATCGTCATCTGAATTCTTGAGGACAGGCAGGTCACCAGCATGTTATTTTGTTGCCTGCCTCAGAGTTGAACGTCGAAGTTCGTTGTCTGCAGTGGCTGATGTGGAAATCTTAAAACAACAGTGTGCTTGGCTGCTTAGCCTCAGTCATTTTCTTATCATATAGTTCTTTCTAGGCATCCAAAACATCCTGCAAACCTGCCCTAAATCTACTTGCCTTTTCAAAATTAAAGTCATACTTTTCTGTAATCATTGCAGCGTTGGCAATTGGAAAATCTCATTCAAGTGCTTCATGGTCAGCTCCTGGACAACTTAACTTTTGAGCCATTCACTATTCTGTTCAGTTTCAATTTGTATTTTTTCCCTCTTGCAATTGCCTCAGCTCATCATCTGTCAATTCTTGGTCATGGGATGCCAAAATTTCTTCAAAATCATCTTCATTAACTCCACAAATCCAGCCCTCTTAGCCAAAGTTACTATTACTATATTTATTATTATTAGTCAAAGCCTGTAAAATATTCACTGCTTTGAGACACAGTTTTCTCCAAACCTCATTTCTCATTTAGACTTAGCCTATCGAGAGCATCAGGGTTAGCGATTACATGATTACAACAATGAGAAATTTAACAGCAACAGCACAACACTACACTCGGTAATGCCAGGTGAAAGAGCAGCAGTTACAGTCAGAAGGCACCTATCATCAAGATTTTTTTCTCTACAGTATTTTTCAACAAAAGGACTAACATATCTGCTTATGTACTCTGAAAAAAATGACTTGGATATTCCAACTGTTTGGATGTGAACAAAATACAACAGGAGTGTGTTCTTATCAGTGCCTTTAAGTGCCCTTAGATTTTCAGTAAACTAGTAGATGCTGAAGGAAAGTACCATCAGTGGTGTTAACAGTGGGCATTAGGGTAAACCCGTCCTTCGATGCTTTGGTTCTCTTAGCCTGCTTTTCGTCTATCAAAATAAATGTCGTGCTCTGAAGTTTTTTCGATAAGTTATAGTTTCATCATGATTAAACACTTGTTTATACAAATAACCACCTTCTGTAATTATTTTCTTCCGTTCTTCTGGGAACTTCTTGGCAGCTTATTAACAGCTGAAGCACTCTTTCTAGTAACCTATGAAGATGCCCCCATGTCAAAAACCAATCAAACCACACAGGGCTACCTTTAAATTCCAGTTTTGCAACACTTTCATCATCATCATCCAGTGCCTTCTGTTTCCGCTTAATTAAAAGGCTGACCAATTTCTCCTTACGTATAAAATAACTTACCAGAACACCCTGCTTTTTACACCCATTAGTCCTTTCAAGCAACAGACTTTCCATTTTATGCATTACTGTGTACCAGCTAAAAGAGATCACTTTGCTATTAGCAGAACCAATAGTAACTTTGGAAGCTTTCAAGATTCTCTCTGCATGTAAGTGGTGTGAATAGTGGACACACACAAGTTCAACACATGTACAATGTTTTTATTTTATTCACTATGATTGAAACACTTAATTACACACAGTTTTGCCCTTAGGGTAACATAATTAAGAGCTTCCTCAGGCTTTTCAGATACCTCAGGACACATCTTACTAATGGATACACAAAATTAATCAAAATAAAGCACAGATGCTCACAAACACAGTTCAAAACTATGGCAACTTGATGCTGAGATGCTGAGTATAGTTCCCAGGAAAGGAGCTTAGTGGTGCCACTCTTGCTGCTCGGGGTGTGTACTTCCTCTGTAATAGCTCACTGCAAGACAAATGCTAAACACTCTTATACTTACATAAAAATCCTCTTCAGATTTCTTTTGATTGGCAAAAACAGGTACTAATGTAGGTCTTTTATAAAAGCAAAGTGGTGTAACAGGAACTTTTGAAAAGTGGGGGATTATTATATATTATAAATCCCATAATACATTGTTATTATTTTTGCTTTAAACATTCAGTTATATTTTTAATTTTTGCTTTAAACATTCAGTTATATTTTTAAAGGGATTTAATTTTTTTTTAAAGTTTTTATATTTACCCACATAGTTAACTTCTTCAGTGCCTTTCATTTCTTTGTGTCAATCCAGATTTCCATGTGGTATTATTTTCCTTCTTTCTGAAAGACTTCTTTTAACATTACTCACAGTAAAGGTCTACTGGTAATTAATTCTTTCAGCTTTCGTGTGTCTGAAAGAATCTTTATTTCAACCTTGTTTTTGAAAGATATGTTCACTGGATATGGAATTCAAGATTGACATTTTTTTTTTTCAGTGTTTTAAAGCTCTTGCTTCATTGTCTTCTTACTTACATTGTTTCCAATGGGAAAGCTACATTGTTTCCAATGGGAAAGCTTCTGTCATCCTTATCTTTATTCCTCTGTACATAATGTGTCTAAATTTCTCTTGCTGTTTTTATGACTTTCTCTTTACCACTGGTTTTGAACAGTTAGATTATTATGTGCCTTGGTGTCATTTTTTTCATGATTCTTGTGATTTGGGGTCATTTCCTCAAATATTTTTGGTGATTTTGGAAAAATTTTGGTCATTTCTTCAAATATTTTTTCTGTCTTCCCTCCTCTTGCCTCCCTCACAGGGACTACAATTACATGTGTAATAGGCTGTTTGAAGTTATTTCAGAACCCACTGATGCTGCATTCTTTTCTTTTATTTTCCAGTATTTTTCTCTTTGCATTTCATTTTGGATAATTTCTGTTGGTTTGCATTCAGATCCATCAATTTATATCTTCTATGTTTCTACTTAACATGCTCCATGTTCTAGTTCCTAGGCCATATGGAATAAGTTATGAAAACTTTTAATATCCCTACCTACTAATTATAGCAATCTGTGTCATTTCTGAGTTGATTTCAATTAACCGCTTTTTCTCATTATGTGTTGTATTTTCCTACCCTTTTTTTTTTTTTTTTTTTTTTTTTTTTTCTTTTTTTTTTTTTTGCATGCCTGGTTGTTTTTGATTGGATACCAGACACTGAGTTTTATTTTGCTGGATGCTAGGTATTTTTGTATCTCTATAAATATTCTTGAGCTTTCTTCTGGAATGCAGTTAAGTTTCCAGATACAGTTTGATTCTTTTAGGCCTTACTTTTAAGTTTTGTTAGTCAGGACCAGAGTAGCATTTAGTCTAGGGCTAATTTTCCCCACTGCTAAGGCAGTTTTTCCACTCTGAGTGGTGAGAACAAGAACTGTTCCCAGCCCTGTGTGAGCTATAGGAATTGTTCTCTCTACACTTTCTGAATGATTCTTTCTCCAGACAATGATCATTTCTTTGCACCCATGTATTGGTAACACTCAGCTGAAGACTTTAGGGAAACCCTCTGTACATCTCCAGAGCTCTCTAGGCGGATCTCTTATCTCTAGAACTCTGTTCTGTGAACTTTAGCCCCTAACTCTAACCCCTTTGGCCTCTCTAGACACCCAGGTCCATCTCCTCAACTCAGGGAGGCTATTATTCTCTACTGCGACCTACGATTCCTCCAGGCGATAAGTTGAAACAATTTTAAGACTCATTTATTTCACATCTCTCAGAGACCACTGTCCTTTGTTGCCAAATGTCAAATGTCTTAAAAGCTCTTGTTTCATATGTTTTGTCAAGTGTTTTGGTTGTTTCAGGTAGGAAAGTAAATCCAATCCTGTTGCTCCATCTTGCTGGAAGTGCCAGTCCTCGTGATTTTTTAAAAAATAACAAATATAAAAATTTCCCCCTATAAGTTTTCTGGTGACTTTGTGTTGCTGGTACCTTAAGTGCTTATTTTAATATGTCTATCGGGTACTTTAGGCATAAGAATAAGAAATCAGAAATGGCACCAATGTTTTGCACCTGGCTGACCAGAAAAAAAAATGGTGATAGATTTGGCATAAAAGAGGGTTGTTTATAGAGAGAAGTGGATGAGTTTAGTTGACATCAGATTAATGTTGAGGAGCTGACATACTCTCCAGATAAAAAAGTCAAGAACTCCAGATAGGTAATGTGGGAGTTACTCTTTGTAGACTTATAGGTAAATGAATTTTGGTAGACAAATAAACAAAAAAGTTTACAAAAATAAAAATAGAGTAGAGTATATGGAAAGGAAGTTGAAATGGTCATCAATACTACCAGGATGTGCTATAAGTGGACTTGAATCCAACAGTTTCTTCCCAGTTAGGACTAAAAGAAAAATATGCTGTGTTCTGATTTTCTCATTGTTGGATGACTAATGCTACAGACAATTTTCGTATAGAAATTTTTTTCTAAAATTAAACAAATAGAAATATATGTGATGAGCCTTCAGGTAATGGATATTGGCAAATATAGTGAATAGTACCTTTGACATAAAATTACAAACAGCCGATTCTCCCAGCATCTACTCAGAAATCAACAAATATGTAGTAATTCATATCTCAGTGAAGATATTTCTTTTGATAGAAAATTAAAAGAGTAAGATTCTATCTCCTGATACTTTAACATAATAAAGAGATTGAATTTAGAAAATCTAGATGAAGTCTTTCTCATTGGATTCTGGTTGAATTCTTTGTTATCATGAATCCTACATTAGCCATAGAACTACATTAGGCAATTTTAATAAAGTTATTAGGAAACTTGTATTGAAATGCCTCTATGTATACAGTAGACACACTGACAGCTACTGGAGTATTCAAAACAAAACTACAACAAAAAACACGGACCTGCCCTCAAGGATCTGATGATATATATAGTTCAGAGGGAAAACATGCCCATGAAACTGCTGGAAAGTGATTTACCCTAAAGCCACATGTAAAAGTATATGGTACAGGCTAAATTTGTAGGAAATAGGGCAGCATTAAGAATTAACAGTGGTTCATGGGAAACTTCTTGAATGAGATAATTTTCTTTTATGTTGAATCTTAGAAGGTATAGGAGAAGCAAATTAGGAAAAGCTGAGGTTTGTTGGGATCAGGAAGTTATATGAGAATTATCTGGGAAGGCAGATTTGTTTATTCATTTATTTAGCATGCCTTTTGAGAATCTGCTATGTGCCATACACTAGCAATACAAGTGCTCAGTGAATAAGACATCTTTGCTCTCATGGAGCTTACATTTTAGTGGAGAGACCAAATATAAACAATCAAATAAATGAACAAGAGAAATAACTGATAGCGATAGTGCACAGCAAAGAACTAAATAGGGAGAAGTGATAGTGAAGGACTGAGGGATTTACTTTAGAATGGATGTTCATAGAAGTCCTCCGAGGAGGTATCTTTTAAGCTGAGATCTGAATGACAGAAAGCTAGCTATGTGTACAGAAGGAAAAGCATTCCAAGAAGAGGAGGCAACTCAGACAAAGGCCAAAGGGCAGAACCAGCTTAATATACCCAAGGAATGGAAAGAAAGCCTCCCTAGCTAGAACACAGTGGATAAACAGAGGAGTGATTGGAAGTAAGTTCAGAGAGGCAGACAGATGTTAAGAAAATATGAATGGCCCAAACATGAAGATGCTTTGGACATAGGTTCAACTAAAACTAAGGAAAGAAACTTAACATTTTGTTTTAGGGTTACTTAATTATTCCTCTAGGCCTGTTCAGCATTCAACAAATGTTATTGAGTACCTACTATGTGCTAGCAACTGTGCCAGACAAATCAAGTACATGTGTATTGAGAGCTGAGATGGAGACAAAGTGTTCTTCGGAACTGGAGCACAGGGTCCTTGCTAGGAAAGGGTGACAATTTTAAAAAGGACCAGTGAATCAGTGGGTAGAGCTTGAACATTTGTTTTGGAGAGTTTGGATTTAAAATAGTAACAGAAGGAAAGCCTTATAGGATCTTATACAATGAGGAGATCTTTGATAAAGATTATTGTCGAAGCTGTGAATAGAATAAATTGGAAGCCAGAGAAATTAGAAGCAGAGAGACCAGCTGGAAGAGTGTTGGAATAACATAGGTATGAAGCAACAGACAAGATTGTTGGCAGTGGAAACAAGTTTAAGGCAAGGGCCCAGAAGTTTAGCAGGTATGTTGTCTCTCAACTTATTAAGTGATTTACAATTTATATTTCCTGCTTTATTACTCTCTCACTGTGTATTTTGTGGAATTGAGTCAATGTTCACCATCTTTAACCTGTTCTTTACATATCACAGTCTTATTTGGTTCTAAGTATCCTTTGATCAGCATTTTTCCATAGAATTTATTGCATTGCACAAGAATGTTTTTTAAAGTAGTAGACAATAATTAGAAATATAGGGTATTTGTATGGGTTCATTTCAGTCTCTGTCTGCAGAATATAGCATTTCTAGTCTTTCATGAGAGGCCCCAAGCTGGAATCACTCAGCTGAGCCATTGCTAAATTCTGGCCCATGGAAATTGTGAGATATAATAAGTGTTTATGATTGTTTTAAGCCACTAAGTTTGGAGTAATTCATAGATAACTAATATACATATCCATGTCTTTTGCCATGTAACTGATGGCCTGCATTGAGAGCTAAGATAGAGACCAAGTTATTGTCAGAACTGGAGCAAAGGGCTTTGCTAGGAAAGATTTTAAAAAGGACCAATGAACCAGTGAGTGGAGTAAGGTGTACTTACTTACCTTCACCTATGGGCTCAGCCATTTGACTTGCCTTGGCCGGTTGGAGATTCTCTTGGGCCTCTGCCATCACCATGAGAAAAACATGCCTTGCCTAGACTACTAGCCCAAGAAGGATGAGCCAACTCAGAGACACGCAGTGAGAAGCAGAGCCACCAGTCCAGATTAGCAGGATCTCAGCTGACTCGCAGACACATAAACAATAATAAATGTTGTTTGAAGCCACTGAGCTTGGGGTGAACTGGAGTCAGGTGGAGTCAGAAAACCTGTGGGGACCTAAAGGTGTAGGCCAAGCCTGTCATTAGGATACAAATTTGAGGAGCCGACTGAGAGCTTCTAGCCTGAGGACCAAAGCCCTGCCTCTCAGGGCTGGGAACCACTAAGTAACTGGAAAGCCAACCCTACCCAGGCTAGAGAGAGCAAAAGTTTGTTATTTGGAGTTTCAGGAAAACCATATCAGAGCTGTTCATGAAGCATCTACAGTGGTTTTTTGGGGATTTTCTTAAAATTTTTATAGTTTACCAATCCTCTTATGAAAAATCTGCACAATCACTGCAAGTAAAGTGGCCATAGAATCTGCTCCTCCTTATTGCCTGCACCAACCTTGGGCTTTGAAGTGCCCCTGACTTTCTTCACTCTGTTCTTGTGTTTCTTTCACTATTTTTTTTTTTTTTAATTGTGGTGACATCAGTCCACTATTTTCTTGAGGTCTTTTTCTTTTCGCACAGGCCATGTGTTGCAAGTCTGTGTTTGGGTTCATGAATCGTAAATCATGCCAAAGCCAGTTGTGTTACAACCAACACAATGAGTTTTGAATCCAAATTCAAAGATAACGTCCAGTGTGATCTTGTACATTTTAGCAAGTTTTTCTTAAATTTCTGTCTTAGGTACGGTTGCCTTCCCAGGATGAAGGAAATCAGTGACCATTTGTTTTCAGTGAAGTAGTTGGTTGATCATGAACTTCCTGGTTGGGATAATTACCATGTTCTTCATGATGGCAGTTGATCCTCAGGCAGCCAGAGAAGACCAAAGTGTTTTATATGGAGACGTTATAGTGCGGTATGCAAACAGAAGCACACATAATGATGGAAAATCTAGGGCTTTGCTGTCTATTCCCATAAAAATGGATGAAGGTAGCCAGGGGAGTGTGACTAGATAGAGGGAATCAGTGAGTTTGAGTTCAAAGAAGCTAATTAACCTTATCAAAGTAGAAGGGAGTTCATATTGAAAGTTTTCATTTGTAGATTAGAAATAGAAAAACTTTATTTTCCTTTCTTTGAAAAATATCTCAAATATATATATACATAAAAACTGTCTTAAAAAGAAACCTATATTTCAAGAGGTTTAAAACAGTGAATGTTGTTTAAAAGCATTAAGATACTTTGGGGTATATTTCACTGGTACATTTACTCATAACCTATCCCCCACACTGTACCCAAGGCATGTATTAACAAGCTAATAAAACATGCCATGTTTTATTGTTTGCTGGGCATCTGTTCAAATTTATATCACTCACATATCAAAGACTTTAAAGATGCTGTAGTTGTGATAATAAATACCTATAATTTTACTAACAACCTTTTTTTGTAAAGTAGACACTATCTTAGATCATTCATTGCAAATAAAAGTGTTGAATTTATTCAGATTTAAATGCTACGGGGTGTAAATTTTTTTGAAATGTATCAAGCATATAAAAGAGTTTATGTGACGGATACATATATATAGTTTAAATAATAATAATAACATAAAACACCTAGGTGCCCACCAACACTTTTAAGAAATAATACTTGTATGTGTTTTTTAATCCACAAAATGTTTTTATTTAAAGGGAAAAGCAGCAAATGTATTGTGAAATAAACATATTAGAAATCAAATATAGGAGTATTAGGCTACATAAGCAAAGGTGGTAAAATGAAGGTCGATACAGATATTGAGAAAGCAGGAAAGTTATTGATGACTGAGAGCTCTTAGTACATATAATGGCCCTTTCGATTAAGTAGACCCTCAAGTGTAGAGTGGGCCTGGTTGGTGAATGCTTTTATTTGTTAAATGTTAAATAGAATTTATATGTCATTTAAAGGTACTCTAGGTCACTCACTGACAGCTATTACAGCAAAAGATCTTAAAAGGCAGTTTATTTGCCTGAGAGATGAAACATCACTATTAAGCATGTAAATTATTTAATAGAATACCATTCTGATCGCAGGACAAGGATAGACCATGCAGAAAACGAAGCCCAAGCCTTCAACTATCTATCTATAGGCCAGTAAGTCCCAATTTATAGCTCCATCCCAGATCACTCCTGAGCTGTAGAGTTAAATATTTTGCTGCTTACTCAATATTTCTACTCTGAGGTCTCATAAGCATCTCGGCCTTAGTACATATTAAGACCAGATATATGATCTTTCCCTCTAAACTCATTCCCTTGTTCTCTGTCTTCACAAAGAGCACCACCATTCATCCAGATTCTCAAGTCAAAAACTTAGGGGTCATCCTTAATACCTCTGCCCCTGACCAGGCTTACCCCCATAGCTGCCTTACTCCATGTCCTGTATCACTACATTAGCCAGAGCATAACTGAGAGGAAGCGGAGAAAGTTGCTCTCCTGAGTATTCTCCAAAAGTAGAGTATGGTGGTTAAAAAAAAAAAAAAAAAAAAAGACTACAAATTTTTTAATTCTTCTCTCATGACCTCCAATCGAGTGGTGAGGATCTGTATTCCTTTCCCTTGAATTGAGTGGGATTGTGAGCGCCTCAAGCAACAGAGTATGGTAGAAGTGACACTACCTGGTTGCTCACACTCCAGAATTACCCCTTCTATCTGCTCCCTCTCAGAATTTAACCACCGTGCTGTGAGAAGCCACATGGATAGACCACGGAGAGGTGTTCCAATCATCAGTCCTAGAGGGGCCTGATTGATGTATGGGTGAATAAGCCATCTTATTGAAAGCGGGTTCCTGCTAACTCAGTTGTTCCAGTGCCAGCCCTTCGAATCATCCTCAGCTCTGCAAGTCTTTCTATCTGAGGCCCCAGACATTGTGGAGCACAGACATGCCATTTCTTCTGTTCCCTTTCTGAATTCCCGACCCACAGAATGTGTAGGCATAACGAAATAGTGGTTGTTTTGTGCCACTAAGTTTTGAGGTGGCTGGTTATCCAGAAATAGATAACCAGAATATAAATCTTTCCAACAAATTTTAAGGTAACATTTTAATGTGATGGTTGTTAAGATCATGCTGAAAAGATGTTCAAAGGAACAGTATAAATATATTTTCAAAACATCACTGATTGAATCCTATGATTTATAAGAGGGTACTTACATTAGCCAGCTCAGGCTGCTATAAAAAATATCATAAACTGCGTGACTTAAAGAATAGAAATTTCTTTTTTCACAGTTCTAGAGGCTAGAAGTCCAAGATGAGGGATCTGGCCAATTCACTTTCTGGTGAGAGCTCTCTTCATGGCTTGTAGATAGCCACCTTCTCACTGAGTGCTCACATGGTGGAGAGAGAGAAGAGCAAGCTCTCTGGTGTCTCCTCTAAGGACACTGATCACATCAGATCAGAGCCCCACCCTTATGACTTTATTTAACCTTATTAACTCCCTTACTCTAAAAATAAACACACTGGCAGTTGGGGCTTCAACATGTGAACTTTTCAGGAACACATATATTCATTCCATAGCCATCATCAAGAGCGGTACTTTGTTTATGCTGTCACTCTCCCACCATCAGTGGCATGACACAAGCTGCAGCCTGGTTTTACCCCTTTTGCATTGTCCTATTTGCCATCATCTCTAGCCTGAGCTACTCTAATAACCTCCTCTTTCTCCTCTCTGTATTCAATCCTCTAATCTCTAGTCTTTTTTCCACATTCCCAAGGATCTCAAAATGCTGATCTGACACAGTTGTGCCACCACTTCAATACCCAGAGACATCCCATCTCTTGTGGGATAAAGACCAATATCCTGAAGTGACCCAGAAGAACTTGCACAGTTTGACCTCAATCTGTCCCTCCAGTCTTGCCTTGTACCATTCTCACCCTCACTGTCTGCATATCGGCCCCAATAGCCTTTTTCAATTCCTTAGACATGCCATTCTCCTGGCAGCCTAGAACATACTTCTTCATCTTCTTTGTGATATATCCCTTATTCATCCTTCTTATGTCAGCTCAAGTGTCACTTCCTCTGGAAAACCATCCCCAAAAGCTCAGTCTCAGTGAGGTGTTCCTTTATTATGTGCTGTCATAAAAGTACATTCATTCCCCCCATTGAAGCATCTTTTGTAATTATGTATCTATTTGTGTGGTTATCTGATTGTCTGGTTCCCTACTAGACTGTTAGAACCATGAGTGCAAAGACTGTCTGGTTTTGGGGACTGGCATGGGCACCTAGAACAATGCCTTGTACATTGAAGTAACTCTTTAACAAAGAATAAATGGAGGAAATACAAATGACTAATCGATGAGATGACTTTCCATATTTAAATGAAAACATTTAACACTTTTTACCTGTTAAGTTTACAAGTAAAACAATAATACTATTTTGTGGCAAGACAGTCTCAAATTTGGCTGATCAGTGTGCACATCAGAAGAACCTTTCAGTAAAACAACTTGCAGAGTGTGTTAAGAGACTTTAAAATGTCCAGCTTTGTTGACCTAGTAATCTAAGCACAGACTCCATCTGTAGTAGCCAGCTTCTCAGATGGCCCACAAATGAGTCCCACCTTCTAGTATTCCTTGTATTATCCCCTCCCATATTGTGCACAGTTGGTCTGTGTGATCTATAGTATACAGCAGAAATGATGATGTGTCACTTCCAAGATTGGGTTATGAATGATTCTGAAGCTTCATTTTTGGGTATGCTTTCACTCTCTGTCACTCTGCTGTATCACTTGCTCTGGGGAAGACAGCTACCATGTCATGTGTACAGCTCTTTGGAGTGGAGTGAGCTTGGGAGTGGGTCCTCCAGCCCCTTTATATGACAGTAGCCCTAGCCAACAGCTTGATTACAACCTTATGAGAAGCCCTGAGCCAGAACCAACCAGCTAAGCCATTCCTGGATTACAGACCCTCAGAAACTGTGAGATAATAAATGTTTATTGTTTTAAGATGCTAAGTTTTGGGGTAATTTTTTATGTGGTAATGGATAACTAATACAGTATTCTAAGGAAATTCTTAAAATATTTTAGTTGTTCATGTTGGCCTGTGTAAACTTTATATAATGTAAGCATTTTTCATCTTAAAGAGTGAATTTATTGAAATGCTTTCAACTGCATAAAATGAAAATCCAATCAAATAGATATCAGTAAGGAAATACATTTTACTCTAACTGAATGTGCAGAGGTAGTCAGGCATCAGGGACAGTTAACATGACAACTCCATGATATCAAGGTTTTCTCTGTCTCTCTGCTCTGCCTCCTACGGTCCCATTTATTATCAGGCTGGTGGCAGTTTGGCTACAGTAGTCCTGGGTGTATCTCACCAGGAGAGAGCAACATCCAAAGGAAGCAGTTGCCATTTCTACCTAGGTCTCCTCCTAGTAGACTTCCCTCATGTCTCAGTGCCTAGAATTGGACCAATACTTATTGCTAAATTAATCGTTGGCAAGAGTAATGACTACCTGAACATAGTTAGGGTTTGTTAATAAGGAGGGAGAGGGGAGTGCCTCCTGGGTGAGTGACTCGTGTCCACAGTAGGAAGCTATCTTATTTCACTTTTTGAGCAGCTCATATTTTTCTTGCTTCTCAGTCCCCACTAGCCACCATTGTACCTCAACCCTGCTCACCTAGAATATAGCATTTCACCCCTTAATGGATCTTCTAGTTATTGTACCTCCAGTCCAAATCGCCTCTGGAGCAACTCATGTAAATTACACATGTAATCATATCATTTTTTTAAAACAGTTTCCTAACACCTACGTAAAAATCTCCAAATCTCTGGGTCTCTTACCCACCTGACTAGTCTCATCTTTCTTCACCTACCTCTCCCACCATATGCTTCAACAATAGGAAACTAATATTGATGCACTAAAGTCATCTCTTACCTTTTCTTCCTGGCTACCTCCAGTTTAGAACCAGACTCAGCTGACAATCCCCTCCACTGAAGCCTCTTTTAACCCTTCCTTTATAGAACTACTCATTCCCTTGTCTGTATTGTAAGCATTGTTCTCTTTTCA
>NW_006494612.1:3588884-3593453 GCF_000325575.1 Pteropus alecto | reverse complement strand
TGTGCTGAACTTCCCCTAAAGTTCTTTGTAATTACTCTTTGTAATTAGGCATTACTCCTTGACATATCCACAGTATCTGCCTTATAGTAACCACACACACGTGCACACATGTGCACGCGCACGCACACACATACACACACACACACACACACATCAATTGAACCACATCTATTTTTACATGGCTTGGCAAGCACCAGCATATACCACTAGCATTTCAGAGCAACCCAAGTTTTCCTTTGGTGTTATCCAGTTTGTTTATCTTAAAGAATTAATTAGTATTCCCTACTGCTCCTACCGTGCAATCCAGCTAAAGACTATCTGCTGCCTTCTAGCTGTTCAAAGCTTCCCCCATCCCAAGGATACCCCCTGCTGAAGGCTTGTTGCCGTAAAATAGTCTTCTCATCTCCATCCTGACCCCTCTTCAGCATTGTCATTCCCATACATCTCAGCAAGAACTGACAAGTGGGGAGGCCAAGAAGGGGCTGGCTGGCCCTAAACCAAAGAATTCCTGATTTTTAAATTCCCTGGCAACTCTTCTAATTTGTGAGTAAAATTTTAATAACTTTATTATTCTATAGAAGTACTTTTAGAAACTGACCTTAGTATATACATTTATCAAGTCTTATCAGTTTCTCTCCCATGATTTACATAGATGAAAAGTTTCCAGATACCTACTTTACTATCTTCACTGTGACTGGATTGTAAATCAAAGCAAATTATTTCATTCTGTTAGATGATGCTATTAAAATAGTATTCTTTTTTTCTTTTCCTTGGGATTCCTAAAAAAAAATGCTTATGATACCTACTGTGTCTCATCGTGTTATTTATATACTCTAGACTCTTGGATCTCTTCAGTGGATATCATTAAAGTCTCAATTTACAAGTTTAAGATGCTTTTTTGATACATAGTTGAAACATGTCATTTACTCTTAAATACAATCTACTTTTTAAACTATGAAAGACATTGTGCATATATTTCTATTGTGTGTTAAGCAAAGTAGAATCCAGTTGCTATACATTTGAGATTCATCTCTGCCACTTACTAATGTCTAATCTTGGTCAAAATATAGTCTTCAAATCTCCTTACCTATTAAATGGGAATAATGATAGCTGAGATTTTTGAAAGCTAATATAATAGTGAATGTGCAACTATCATTACATAGTTAGCTTCCAGGAAATATTAGATTCTATTCTCCCCCTCGCTTTTTTCTTATCACTAAATACAGAGGGTCTTTATTGAAAATTTCCTGAACTTGACTTTTTTTTTTTTTTTAAATAAGGCTAGTAAACTGTTTTGGCTCTTGTTTAGCTGCTCAGAAGAGCTGAAAGGGGCAGTTCAAAGCAAACATTTTAAATGGCGAAATGTGGCATTAGAGAGATCTGGTCCCTTGTCAAACTCAATTTTATGCTGCATTTGTAAAGATAGCAGCTCAGAGTATGAATCTGAAGTAGGAAGTATGAGAACAGGAAATATTCGTATACTTTCTTTAAAATGCTTTTAATTCAACAAGTAGTCAGTTCCTTAGTTTCCCAAACTCTTCTGTAATATGAAACGTAGAAGTTTGGCTTGGCAGGTTCTAGTTGAGACTTTGACATCTTCCTGAGTCAATTAGTTTGCCTTTTTTCTGTGGCCATGGACCTGACCTTTAATCCCAAGCAGCCACTTTACAAACGCACTTTGGTGTCATGTGAATAGGTATGTGCAAATATATTACTCCTATTAGAAAAACTCAAAGTACACATCTCCCAGACAACTCAGTAGCAGAATAGCGTATTATATTTAAGCAAAACCACTGTCTCAGGCAAACATTGTGTTGCAAACTTCAGCTTCTTTCCTGTGTGGTTTTTTTTTTTTTTTTTTTTTGAACTGGCTTTACTTGAGCAAAAAGGCAAAAAGGTCATGTGGCAGTGAATAAGAGAACTACATTTTTAAAATTAATATACTTCTGTCTGACAGGTATTCAATAGATATGTTGGCATACATTATTACCTTTCTGGAAAAAAAATCCCATCAAAAATAAGTATCCACTGACTATATCTTCCTTTTATATGATAATCTCAAGTAAAAACTATATATATGTAAGTATATCTAACTCTCATTTATCCTAACTGTAGTCATTTATTTCACACCAATTCTATATATCTGCTGTCTGAAGATACTGATTTGGATGTGGTTATCAAACCAGTTTCTTGGTATTTTACAATTATACATTAACTTTTCCATTGTAATAGTGCACGTTCTCTTAATATATGCATGGCAAGCTGATAGAAATGAATAGAGAGACAGTTTCATTTGTAACCAAGTTCACAATGGGTAATAATTTAATGTTCAGGGAATAAAATTTCTGATTAACTTAGAACCAGAATTATTAATTTGTAGCTTGATTGATTTATGGTGGTCAGTTTCAAGGGACTATAAATTAATTGTTTCTTGGTTGTCTGAATTTTCTAATTTTTTTTAGTGATCATGTATTGCATAATTGAAAATGTAGACATGATGAATAATAAAATGTCTTAATCACAACGAAGAAAATACGATGAACAAAACTGATCTTTGATCATTGGAGATCTTGCAAAAATTATTCTTAAATAGAACTATATTGATTTATCTATATATTTATATCCACATATAAAGACATACATAAATATATATATATATAGATATACATATACTTATACATATATATGTATCTATATCTATATGTGTGTATACATTCCTGGACTGTTAGCTTCTTGAGGACAGACTACTTATTAATCTTCATATCTATATTGCTTTGCAGAGAACCCGACCCATACAGAATCTAAATAAATGTTATATGAATAAATAAGATGGTATACAAACCACAAAATTTAATTGAAAGTCATATAAAATTTTTTAATGTTAATCCAAGCATTTGAGATAAGAAATGAAAAATTTTATGCTCATAACCTTTTTTAACAACTTTCTTGAGATGTATTTTACATCATAAAATTAATACCATTTCAGGTATACAATGTAATGATTTTCGATAACTTTATCGAGTGATCTAATCATCACCATAAATCAGTTTTAGAACATTTTCTTTCACACATGCCTGCATAAGGTCCTTCATGACCATTTATAGTTCCCACTCCCAACCCAGGCAGCCACTAACCTACATTTCAGATCAATGGAATCATGCACTATGTGGTCTCCTGTGGCTGATTCCTTTTACTTAATTTATTGTTTTTGAGGTTCACTCATGGCATAGCATGTGTCAGCAGTTCCTTCCTTTTTATTACTGAATAACAGTTCATTATATGGATATACCTACTTAGAGTTTAGAGCTTTTAGAGTTTTTTAAATAACACACAACTACTTAATAAATGCAACATATAAACATGGTTCTACTCATTTAGTGAACGTTTGTTGAAAATTAAATGTGGCCTTAGTGATTAAAAAATATAAAGGTGACTTGAGACCCATATCTAGTCCTCAAGTAAACAGACAAACAAGCAATCATATAAATCATAGAGAAATTAAGTCCTATGTTGAAATATAAATATAGTAATGTTAGTGTAAAGAGGAAAGTATTTGTGGAAGTTTTTGATAATGCTTCTTAAAGAAAAGATCTTTGAACAAGATACATTCATTTTACTAGTCGGAGAATGGGAGAAGATGCCAATCTCTTTGAAAAGGATAATGTTTTTAAATTAATGCAAGTGTGAAAATACATATTTTATTCATGAAACAGCAAATTGTCCTGTGTTGCTGAAATGCAGGCCTCAAGGGGGCTGTTTTGGGTAGAAGATGGGGTGAGAAGTATTGCTTACTACCGAAAAAGAAGGCCTTGAATGCCATGCTGTTGAGTTCATCCTGATTCTGTGGATGGTAGGAAGGCATTCAAGGAGAATTATTTCAATTCTTTATTATGTCCAATTTAGGAAGGATAGAGGAAGGTGGAAGAGAAAGAGAAAGATACCAAAAGAAAGATAAAGATTCAACAAGTATTTATTGCATGCCTAATGCACTCTTTTGGGTGCTGATAATTCAGCAGAGGGCAAAAAAAAGTCCTTGCTTTAATGGAGCTGACATTCTAGTGAAGGGGACAAGCAATAACTCATTAAACAAATAACTATATCAGGGGTCTAGTAGTATCAAGAAAAGAAAATATTTAAAGCAGAGTAAACAAACAGGAAATGATGGGAGAGGGATGTGGAATTGAAATTTGGATTCAGACCCAAAAGCAATGAGGAATCAAGCCATGCAAATATCTGGGGAGAGTGTGTGATAGAGAATAGCAAGTGCCTGGAGTGTTTGAGAAACAACAGGGAGGCCAGTGTGGTTCTGTCTGGCTTATATTTTAAAATGATCACCCTGACAGCTGAGTGAACTATAGACTGTAACTTTGTATGTATTTCATGTGTTTGGGCTTATGTAGGGTTAATTCCTGGAAGTAGGATTGCTGGGTCGCGGGGTAAATACATTTGTAATTTTTATAGATATTGTGCAATTTCTATCCAGTCTCATAGCCACCAGCCAAGTTTGAGAGACCTGTTTCTTTACAGCCTCACCAACACTAAGAGTGAAGCTTTGGGGAGGTGGAAATT
>NW_006494612.1:3564727-3588821 GCF_000325575.1 Pteropus alecto | reverse complement strand
CTGCTGGAGGTTCTAGGAGAGCATGCATTTGTTTACGCTTTCTAATTTCCACCCTCATTCCCTGGCTTGTGGCCCCATCCTCCATCTTCAAATCCAGCAGTATAGCATCTTTCAGTTTCTCTCCTGTGTCATCACCTCTCCTAACTCAGACCTTGCTGCCTCCCTCTTATGAGGATCCTTTTGATTATAGTAGCCCACCTAGTTAATCTGGGTTAATCCCTCCATCCCAGGATCTGGAATTTAATCATTCCTGAAAAGTTCCTTTTGCCACATAAGGTAACGTTCACAGGTTCCAGGGAATTAGGATGTGAACATCTTTGGGGGTGGGGGGAGAGTGGGGGGTTAGTCTACTATTAGCCTACCAAAGGGAGATTTACCATTTGTCTGTGATAAGAAATGAAAATGATTTTCTTTGTTGTCTTTTGTCTTCTAACAGTGTCTGTGTTTTTGTGGTTGATTGTTTTGCTTTTGTTTTAGCCATTTGGATTTATCCTGGTAAATGGTGTAAAATGCAGATCAGTCTGTATTTTTTTTCCAGATAGCTAGTTGTACCAGCATGATTTACTGAAAAGTCTAACTCTTCCCTAAAATATAAGAAAATTCCTGTATCTAAATTTGGTTGATTTCTGGACTTTCTGTTTTGTTCCATTGTCTGTCTGAAAAGTATGCATTTAAAAAAAATTTATTTTTAATTTTTTATAGCATGTTATAATATCTGGTAGGGCTAGACATCATTCACTGTCCCTATTCGCACTGCCTCCTCACAACTGTTTTTGTTTTCATGGTTTTTTTGTCTATTCTTGTTTGTTTTTTTCCTTTGCGAACTTTATAATCAGCTTGTGTGGTTTGGGGGGGTGGCAGTTAGTTTTATTGGAGTAACTTTATGAGGTTGGCTCTTACTGTGTTTAAACAAAAAATGTCTTTACATTAATTCAAGTTACTTTTGTACTTTCAGTAGTATTTTAACATTTTCTTCATATCAATTTTGTACATTTCTAAGTTTATCGCCAGCTTTTTAATCTTTCTTTTCATAGCTATAATGGAAGAAAAGACCCTGTTCATACTATTTTCTGTTTAGTTTTTATGCATGAAAGCTATGGTTAATACATTTATTACATTAATTATAAATTATATTAATTTTATATGCTACTACCTTACTGATTTATCATCTTGTTTGTAGTAGTATTTTAGTTGAATCTCTTGTTTTTTCTCAATATACGATTATATTGGCTTCAAATAGTGATCGTCAAACTCTTTCTAATTTTTATGTATCTGTCCTTTTCTTGCCTCTTCTGTTACATCGTTAAGTAGAGGTGGCGTCGTATGCATTTCTGTCTTATTCCTGATTTTAGGAAGAAGATCTTATGTGATTCTCAAAAGTGTTTGCTGGCTTTTTGGCATGTATGTGCACATATGTGTGCACATGCACATGCATACACACACCTGTCATATTAAAGAAAGGTACATCTGTTCCTATTATATTCAATGTTTTTCTTTCCCATCAAGAATAGTTGAATTTTGTCAAATGCCACTTTAGTATATGTGGAGAAGTGATATGGTTTTTATTTTAGACTTATTAATACATTAACTTTTCACATTTTAAAATACATTCTCAAATTTCTAAAATTAAATGTTTTTATTTATGCCTAATATTTTGTAAGGCAGGTCTTAATTTTATGCACTGTTTCTCCCCTATGTAGCATTTTTGATTATTACATAATACTATGTTGCATATTTGTAACTGTTGTCATAAGTAGAACTCTGTTTTTGTTTAAAGGTTTAATAAAATTAAGCTGAGAATTTTATCTGACCAATGGGCTGAAGATTCCCTTCAGCCTGGTGAAAGAGGTGGGGCTAAATCTAAATCTGAGCTGAACTTTTAATGGTCCCTTTTTAAGTTTTCTTTTTTTTTTTATTTTGTCCTCAAATAATGATGGAAGAAGAATTATATAGGCGACAGAAAGTAAAGTATTTGGGTTAATTAATCTTTCTTGATGGGTTCTAGTTAGTTTGAGGTTTCAAAGAAACACTGTAAAATGAACATTTATATATTTGCTTCATCATTCTTGTCCTCAGAAAGCTCACTGCCTAGAGCAGAGCTATACAATAGGGTAGCCACTAGTTCCTGTACCTACTGAGCACTTGAAATGTGGCTAGTGATGTGCTGTCAGTGTAAAATACACATTGATTTTGAAAACTTCATATAGAAAATGTAATATATCTCATTAATAATTTTATATTGATTGTATATTGAAATAATATTTTGTATATATTGGGATAGACAAAATATAGCATTAAGATTAATTTCACCTTTTTTCACTTTTTAAATGTAGCTAATAGCAAATTTTAAATTGCATATGTGGCTTACATTGAATTTTTATTGGACATCACTGATCGAGAGACAGTAGGTATGGGTATACTTACAATGATTTTCATAATTTAAAAGAATGAAATTAAATAAACTACAGTTATATCCTCCCTTATCTCCTTGTTTCGTCTTATGAAAATAAAGTTTGATGGATAATGTAATCTAATTGTACTCCATTGTAATAGGTTGTCTCCTCTCTGATTTTTCTATTTAACTATTTATAAGAGAATGCAGTTCCTTTATTATGCCCTTAACATTTTCATATAAGTTGAAGGCAATAGGATTCTTGCCTTTTAGCATATTAGCACTTCAGAACTGTTGTGAATACAGAAGGGAGTTAGTTTAGAAGTCCAAGTTTCTGATTTTGCTTTATTCTATAAATATATTTTAATAGAAGTTCTCTAGCTGAATATAAAATTTGCTTCAGCATTTCCCCCCCATGTTTTCTTCATTCCCTAAAAAAGCAGTTTCCCATCCTTAGTTCTCTTTGGGTACAGTTGAGGTTCAGCCTCATCTTTTAGTTCTGTCTTATCGCAATAGCCTGAATGTTTTGAATAATTTATATCTTAACTCTTATTCTTCAAAAGCCAAACAATTAAATTATTCTCAATGCTTTTTTTATCTTGGCTTTTGTTGCATATTTTAGGAAAATTATATCACAAATGACATTGGAATATCGGCTTGGAAAGAGCGGGCTTTTCTCTCTCACGGTGCCTTATTAGCAAAGAGCTGCCAAGCTGCAATGGAATTAGCAAACCATGATGCTGAAGTTCAGGATATGGCGTTTCGGTATGGGAAGCACATGGCCATGAGTCATAAGGTATTTTCACGCCCTTTCTCTTTTGCAGTACTTAAATAGCTAAAATGTTATATAAGAAATCTTTCGCCAGTTAATAAGCTGCTTTTATATCTCAAAAAATGTTTATTGTGTGCTTAAAATCCATCAGTCATAGATGATGATTGTTATATAAGCTATATGATTGATGAGTACTGTGTAATTTTGATGGAAAGCTACAGCTTACTTTAATCATATTTGTGATGTTTATCTTTTCTTACTACTTGAAAGGGTTCTTGAAAGAACTCCTGCAGTTTTTAAATAACTTGTAATGTTACCATTCACAGAGGGAAGAATATTTGCATTTTTGTTACAGTTTCCTTATAGTTCCTTATGTAAAACAAATTGTGGAAAGGTAATGAAATTTAGAAATATACTGAGTAAATTTGAAAGCTTTAATTCTAAAAACCGATTCTTTTAAATGAGCATAATGAAATATAAAATGTTCCGAGATAAGCTGTTATCTTGGTGCCTCTGTGTATATGTAATTTTAAAACTACATTTAGTATGTATTTCTCAGGTGTTACTTAAATAGGTCATAAGAGGGGGGAAATATATACTTATATATGTAATATCTCCAGATGATTTTTAAACACGTTTTATTAAATCTTAGATTAGTTTACTAAGCAATTATATTAATTAAATCTTTTTCTAAATTCTTAACTTGAACTTAAAATAAAATATAGGCTGCTGCCAAATAAGAAAAAGGAATATGTACAGGAAAAAAAATATTTTAAAATTTTTTAAAGATTATCGTTAATCGTATGAACTATTCTTTGGCTTATTAAAGTACATCTAAAAACTGCATTCCTTGAGCTGCTTTTTTTCATTATATTACTCAATGCTTTCTGTGTGTGACTAAAACATACTGATGTATATGCATTTCACTGATTTAACTCTTTTGACTACTTCTAGATAAATTCTGATCTCCAGCCTTTTATTAAAGAAAAGACCAGTGACTCCACGACTTTTAATCTAAACTCAGCTCCAGTAGTCTTACATCAGGAGTTTCTTGGAAGAGATTTGTGGATTAAGCAGATCGGAGAGGTAAAATGAAATTACTCCTATTTTAGATACCAGTAGTATTAGTTGTTTTGAGGAAAAAATTCATATTTTATGTTGACCCAAGACATCGGCCATATAGAGCAGCCATGTAAGAGCTTATTCATATAACAGGTAAAATTCTTACTTTATAATCTATATTTTTAAGAGGTAAAATGTTAGCTAAAAGTTAGAAACTGCAATACTGTTTTCTTATTATCTGAGTTCGTAGAATACTGCATCACAAAACTAGTGCCTGTGGTGAATGCTAATTAACTCAGATGATTTTTTTTTTCCTAAAGGCTTTCAAAAATTGGGCTATGGTAATAGCACCACCCTTTAACTGACGGCAATTTCCCATCTGTAGACTCTAGCACAAGCTGCAGAATTCCAGGAGCTCCGTCTGTTAGCTCATTGGGTTATTTTAAAACAAACTTGGACTCAGAATCCTCAAGTTCTGAAGCATTATCAAAGGAAAAAAAACCATAGTTAAGTGGGAGGGGTAAAGGGGCTTAAATTGGGTTCATTTCCCAGTTTCCTGTGGGGAGAGAAGTTGTAGAAGACAAGAGGGAATTTTTTTGGTTTCTTTTAATCCAGAAATTCTGGTACAAAAATTCTTGCCCTTTTACACAAAGCTTCATGGAATTTGTTTAACTTCATGCTTCTAATAGATTGGGTTAATCTGAGACTCGACATGGGGAAACAGGCACAGCTGAGGGTGGGGGTAGAGCCACCACACTTAGAGCAGAGAGAACCTAGGTGATGTCTACGTTCAGAAGATAAGATTTCCCTCTCCGACCCCTCCTCTCAAAATGTTGGCGGCCAGCTTAAAATCTCTCGTATTCACAGGTAGAAAACGAAAAGATTCTTTTCTGGGGAGACTGTCAGCCCCAGGTGAGACGACCTGCAGATGTGGCTGTTTTGAGGCTCTCCTAGTAAACATGCCATGTCTTTGACCAGCCCTCCTAAAATGAGGTCTACCAGTTGACAAGCCTCAGAGTGTCTAAGTGTACAGAATATCCAACTGAAGTAGATTAGGTCATAGAGGATTACTGGCCATTTGAGAAAAGCCTATGCCATAAAAGAAGGAGTCAAAAGCAAACTGATAAGTGGGAACTTAGAGGAAATAGTGATAGTGCAAGAAAAGATATTTTCAGAAGCACTCTAATCAGTATATTCAGTGAATTAAGATATTAAATTCATGAAATAAGAACAGGTGGTATATAAAAAGGGACAATCTAAGAATAAGATATCAGCTGTATAAAATATAAAAGTATGAAAGAGGATTTTTTAAATGAAAAGAATGGAAAATATAAATGAGAAAATCTCCCAGAAATTTGAATGAAAAGACAATAGAAAATAGAAGAGAAAGAATAAGAAAATTAGAGGACCAATGCAAAAGATCCTATATTTATTATGAATCCCAGAAAGAGAAAACTGAAAATGGAGGTGAGAAAATTAACAATGAATTTTTTAAAAGAAAAACTCTAATTGAAGGACCTCAGTCTCCAAATTGAAATGATACTCTAAACAATGAATTTAAAAAGACCTACATCAAATCACTCACATCATTATGAATTTTGAAACAGTGAGGATAAAGAAAAGATCCTAATATTTTCAGAAAGAAAAAGAAAACCCTACTTGCAAAGGATCAAAAATCAGAATGGCCTTAGTAGTGACACTGAAAGCTTCCAGACAATAGAGTTTACTTCAACATTCAAAATTGTTTCCAACGTAGAATTTTATGCCAGTCATATTATCAAGCGCGATGTTAAATAAAGGCAATTTAAAAGAGAGAAATATGTTCTCAAAAAACTTACCTTCCAAGCATCTTCTTTCAGGGAGCATTTGATGTATTCTGTCAAGGCAGGAGAATAACTAAGAAAGAGAAAGGGATAGAATTTAGGAACTAGGAATTCCTAAGAAAATATGAAAGGAAGAATAACAAATAACAATAAGAGCACTTACAATGTTCCAAGCAACTAAAAAGAGGGACAGGACAGACAGGGTAGGTTGTTTTGTTAGAAGTCTTATATTGTTTGACTTTTTAAATACTATACATATATTTGGTTTTATTTTAAAACATTTAGTTTAAAAATTTATATACTTTTTTATAGAAATTACTTTTTTATAGTAATTTCACTTCTAATGATCTATCCCAAGAAAAATATCAGAAATGTAGGTAAAGATTTCCATATTAAAATATGTAGTAAAATATTAATTCTAAAAGGAAGAAAATGAAAATTGGTCAATTTAAACATAGAAAAAGATTAAATGAAATACATTACAATGAAATATCACACAACTACTGAATATTGTATTACTAGGGAGTATTTGTGTGTTTTTCGACAGCTGAACTGAAAATATATATACAGATGGTGTTAGTAGCTCTAATTGGGTTACATTAGAATACATTGCAGATTTACATTTTGGTCGAAAAGATCCAACTAAATATGTTCAATGAAAGCTACCAACTCTCCCTTGGCTATTCACATATATACGTATACATATAAGAGTAGCATAGATAAGAATTTTAAAGAAGCTTCACCAAAAATGGGCATATTTAACTCTTAGTTTCTTTGCAAGCATACAATGTTCTAAATGTAGACAACATGAGAGTCCAGGATTTCCTAAACAGCTGGTGAAATAGTCCCAAATCATTATCCCCAGCTTGATTTACATTCAAAGGGATATCCAAATAGCCTCTGCTTGGCCACTGACTTGAGGCCCTTCTCATCTACATGTCTAAGCCATGAACAGGGTCACTGATGAAGGGAAGATGAATTTCTCTGAAGCAAATAAGAAACGTTAGATTCCACCATGCAGGGGGAAGCATTCTTCAGGTTAAAGACTCCTAACTTGAGTTTTTTTTAATCTTCTATATTGTAATATTCATGTTTACGTAAGGCTCTGTAAGATAATGATCTTGCTCTGTGAATGAGTTAGGGGACACAATTTGCATAACACTCGAGAGGGACAGTCTATCCTAAACCTCAAAGAGGTCGCTTATTAATCTTGAAAGTAGTTCTTTCTAGTGCTTTTTCCAATTTTTTGTGATGTTTACCTCCTCTGCATTTTTGCAGTTCTTTCCTCCCCCATTGTAAGATCCTTAAGGATAATAGTGAGTCCACCTTTGAACTACCCATAATACCTGGCATAGTGACTTACTTGGAGTAGTAACCCTATTAATATTTGTCAAAAAGTATGTATGGTGTCATCTACGCAGGGTGAGCTATTTGGCAGCAGCCCTGTTTTGTTAAATAGAAAGAGTCGAGTTGGTATAGTAGAAATGGCCCATAGAGAACCAAGATTTGGAAAACCTGGATTCTAGTTTGGGCTCTGCTAGCATCTGTATAACATTAATCACGTTCTTTCACATCCTCTTTATTATTTCCTGTAAAGTGATGCCATTTCAACTAGATCATTTCTAAGGTCCCTTTCAGCTCTCAGATAAATCTAAGAAATAGGTCTCTTAGGCAAAAGATGCATCACAAGAAAAATATATATCTCTATTAGAAGCTTAATACTAGTTTTGACATTGAGAAATAGAAAAGTCTTGCTCCCAATGATAGAAGTCACCTATGATTTCTTATTATCACATGTGAAATTACTTCTCTGCTCTGCCCAGAAAGGTTTGTGTCCCATCTACCCTTTTGATTTCCTATTTGGGGAAAGTGAGAATTAATGACTAGACAAGGAAGGGAGGAGGAGCTGACACACCCTTAGTGCCCGTTCAACATCCTTGTGAAGCCAGGAAGAAGAGCACTTCTGGAATTTTTCATATCAGGCCCTTCTACCGCCTCCGCAACTCCCCTTTTCCCCCTAAAATCTTGAGATTAGATCGCCCTCTTCCATCACACCCGTAAGCACACATGTGCGCGTGCACGCGCGCACACACACACACACACACACACACACACACACACACACACACACACACACACACAAACACAGCACATACCCTTTCACCAGCGGCAGTTTAGAGCAGCAAGCCAGACCTGTAACAGCTGAAAAATATTTGTTGAGCAATGTCTCCATACTAAATTCTACAGATTTCTCCCTATCTTAATTTTAAATTTAAATTTGTAACTGGTGAAACATAATAATCAGGTAAGAACATGGATAGTGAATGGGTAATTCGCCCTAGAGAAGTGAAGTCGTTACTCAGTTATCATTTTGATTCCTAATAAAAGGAAGTAGAATCTTTCAGAGAACCACAGAGCTCTGACTCTCTCAGGGAGTCCAGGGACTACTGCAGGTCTTTATTTTTAATGATCCTAAGTCACCTGAAGAAATAAGAATTATGATTATATTTTCTTGGTTATTTCTGAAAGTACTGAAATGTCACTTAGACTTGTGACATTCTGACACTGTCATAACGAGCCATAAAATACCTTAAGTGCACTGCACATTACCAATGCTAAGCTATAATTCACCTGTTCCTAGATACCCTGCTATTCTTATTCAAAAAGTGAAACAAAGATTGTTAGGCAACCCTGGTGTGCATGAACATAACACTTGTATGTTTGTAAACAGAAGAGGAAATGCACATTCAGAGAGTCCTCATAAATGCCACATTATATTCTAATTACTTAAGGTATTTTGAGTTGTTTCAAAAGGAAGAATATTGACAACATCCTCTACCACAGTGTGGGCATTTGAAAGGACTATGTGTGAAACCACAAAGACTGTGAAGTGGTTCTAGATATCACCTAAATTAAAATTGTTCTTAAGCTTAGTTTTCTCTTTCACTTAAGGAAACAAAGTACTTCACTACAGGAGATATGGCAAATTGCCTACAGGTTGTCTGCGGCCTCATAAAGAGGGGATAAGAGAAATGCACTAATATAAGGAATACTGTAATTGAGGCCACTTGGGGAGCTCAGAGGAAAGAGTTCATACCCAGTTGGGAAAGTGAAGGGCTTGCGAAGTAGGTACTGAGATAGTCCTTGAAGAAGAAGATCTTGACAATGAAGATGGAAATGAAGGGCTTCTTAAGCAATGGAAGCCATGAAGGGATGCAGACGGGCAAGTGTCTAGTGTATTCAAAGGGAAAAAGTGTTATCATTTGGATGGAATATGGAAAACACGGGGCAGTATAGGGACAGACGAAGAATTGATCTGAAATAGTACATAATGACTATATGTAAAGACTTTGGCCCAAACAAAAACATGAACATGAATGTTCATATCAGCAATAGTTACGATAGTTAAAAAATGGAAACAACCCGATGTCCATTCAAATGATAAATTGTTAAACAAAATATTGTATATCCATACAATTGTATATTATTTGGCCATAGAAAGGAATGAAGTACTGATACATGCTGCAAGATGACAAAAATGTTCTGGAACTAGATAATGGTGATGGTTGCTCAACATTGTGAATACTAAATGCCACTGAATTATACTTTTAAAATGGTTAAAATTATTAATTTTATTACATGAGTTTTACCTCAATTTTTTAAAAAGCCTTTGGGATGTTTGCATGTGGAAAACGAACTTGATTCAGAAGTCATGGAGCAGACATTGAAAGTTTTTGAGCCAAGTAATGTCGAAGTCTGAAATATGTTTTAAGGAGGCTACCTTACATAAGATGAAAGGTACAAGAGATAGTAGAGAGAAGATCGGTAGGAGGTTTGGAGGAATTTGTTAGTAAGTGCAGGAGAAAAGTCCCAGTCACAGTGTTGGCAATAAGAATAGGAGGGTAAAGAGGTTTGGTGTTAGACTAATTGCAGAGGGAAATTGTATAGGAACTAAAGACTGATACGATAGGGAGAAGCTAGCAGATATGCATTGAGGAGAGGCCATCAGAGGCCAAAACCAGGATTTTGAACTTGGATGACAAGTAGAATTGTACCATTAATAGAAATAGGATAAGAAAAAAAATGGAGTAGATGATAGAGTCTCAAAATAGGATAAGAAAAAAAATGGAGTAGATGATAGATCTGTTCATCCCTCTGGTAACTAAATCAAAGTTGTGACAGAAACAAGGAGCAGCAGCAAGGAAAAATCGCCTGAGATGAACAAGCCATACAACTAGGGAGAAATCCAAGAAAGCACCCTGCAACAGCAGAAGGTAGGACAGGGCAAGGACGCAGGGCTGTCCGGTCTGGAGCGGCTAAATGAGACGGAGGCAGCGACAGTGGCAGACGCCTCTAAAGGGGCCGCGTCCATGAGCTGATTTTTGCGGTGACGGACCTGCTCACTCAGAGCACCAGTGCTGATTCAGCTGTGCATAGGGGGCACCAGGGACTTACAAGGAGACAGTCAGACTGAGGGCCGAGGTGAGACTCGCTATGTACAGAAGTGCCGGCGGTATCCATTGTTCCCTGTTTAGCCCTCCCCACTACCAGTGTGTGGACACAGCGCTGCCATTGCCGTGAGGTCATCAGACTGGATAAAAGGTCACTCAGCGAGAGGATTCCCTGAAACCCTGCCTCCCCCAACTCAGGCCCCACCCAAGCCACATCCAGGTGTAACCTCAGTGAGTCAGGTGCTCCTTGCTGAGACTCACTAGAGGAGGCAGCTGGCCTTGGTTTCTGGTGTGGCCTTTTGAGGATCGCATGCTGAATCTTAACAGGTGGCTCCAGAGGTGTAGAGGCTTGGGCTAAATTTGGCCTGCAGCTGAACTACTCTCAGGATTGTGCCACTGGACAGACACCTACTTCACAAATCCACACTAATAAGACTGGGAGACTTAGGAGCTTTGGTTAGTACATAGAAACAGACACGGAAAGGCAGCCAAAATGAGAAGACAAAGAAGCAGAAGCCGTATGAGAGAACAGAACAGAGATCCAGATATAATGGAGCCAAGTAATCTAACAGATGCAGAGTTCAAAACACTGGTTATAAAGATGCTCAATGAACTTTTGGGAAGTATAGAGAACTCCAACAAAGAGATAAAAAACATAAAAATGGAAATGGAAATTATAAAAGGGAACCAGTCTGAAAACATCTGGAGATGTTTTCAGAGAACACATCTGAGACGAGATGTATATTAAATGGATTGAACAAAGGAATAAACAAAGTGAATAAAGAAAAGGATCAAATACTTTATCTAAAGGACCGTAAAGCCAAGGACATGCAATCAGAACGGCAAGAGATAAGATGCCAAGACTATAAAAATAATTTAAGGAGCATATGAGACACTATTGAGAGTCCAAATATTCATCTGATCAGTGTAACTGAAGAAAATCAAGATGTTGAACAGCTGTTTGAAGAAATAATGATGGAAAACTTTCCTAACCTGGTGAAGGAAATGGACAAAAAATGCCGGGAAGCTCAGAGAATTCCAAACATTAGGGATCCAAAGAGGCCCACACCAAGACACATCATAATTAAAATGCCAAAGGTTAAATACAAAGAAAGAATATTAAAAGCAGCAAGAGAAAAACAGTTAATTACTTATAAGGGAACACCCATAATACTGGCAGCTATTTCTCAAAAGAAACTATACAGAACAGAAGGGCTTGGCAAAAAAATATTTCACAGGATGAAGACCCAAGATTTATAACCAAGGATACTTTATCCAGCAAAGCTACCATTTAGAGTTGAAGGACAGATAAAGAGCTTCCCAGACAAAAATAAGCTAAAGGAATTTATCACCACCAAGCCAGTATTACAGGAAATGTTGGAGGGACTTCTTTAAGAAGAAAAAAAACATGTATCAAAAACAAGAATAAAGAATGTTAACAACTACATTCATATCAATAAGTACCTTAAATGGAAAAGAATTGAGCGCTCCAACCAAAAGATAGAGTGGCTGAAAGGATAAGAAAACAAGACCCCTACATATGAAAAGGAAAGGGATGGAAAGAGATATTGCTTTCATGGACCTAGAAGGTATTTAAGTCAGACAGCGAAAGATAAACACTATATGATTTCACTTATATGAGGAATCTAAAAAATATAAAGAAACTAATCAAAAACAGACTCACAAATATAGTGGACAATTTGGTGATGGACAGAGAGGAGAGGGGTTTGAGGGCCTGGGAAAATGGGGTGAAGGGTTAAAGAAGTACAAATTAGTAGTTGATGGATGGTCACAGGAATGGGGAGCACGGCATAGAGAATGCAGTTAGTATTAATATGTTGGCTAGGCGGAGGGTCAGGGGAGGGAGGGAGCAACTGTGGGGTGATTTTATGAACTATTTAGATATCTAACCAATGTACTGTATACTTGAAACTAATTAAAATTTTTTAAAAAATAGAAATAGGAAAGTGAAGTGGAAAAACGTGTAATTTAAGTTTGGTGAGCTCGAGGTACACCATCAAGTTTGGTGGCTATCACTTTGAGACCTGGCCACTGGAGGAAACAACTCAGTTCCACTATCAGCCTGATTTTCTTGCTCATGGCCTTGCTATGATCTGGGTAGATTTTTTTTTCCTTGGTCAAACTGTGCAACTTTAAACTTCGTGTCTCTTCCAGATTTCAAGAGAGCATAGCAAGAAAAATGGTTTGCAAAGGGATAGCAATACTTTTGAACAGAGAGAGATTTACTATGTAGATAATACAAGCCCCTCCTCTTGTTTCAATTAGGCATCACAGCCTTCTGCACCTGTCTGTTGCTTCCTCTTTTCACAGTAAACCAAAGGAAGGAAATACGAGGAAGTTAATTCCGTGGACAGTCACATTTGCCTCCAAAGATTAGCTTTCTCAGATGATAGAGATGGCAAAATGAGGTACCCAAGCAGTCCAGCTCTGAATGATGTTGACTTTCTTGGAGATGCCTTTTCTGCCTTCTTATTAGCAGGCAAGAATGGTGAAAATAGCAAAGAAGAGACCTGCCTTCATATTCTGATACCTTTCCAGCTCTGTAACTGGAGAGCCTGACAATATAAGGCTGCTTCTTCTATCAAACCAAAACTCAACTGGCTGTTTCAATTGCTGAGCTAGCAGATCTAGTATATTTCTGATTTGTGACCTTTTTAAACCCACACGCATTATACCCAAACCATTCTGGGATGAGGATGGAGGTATCTTTCCTTCCTCTGTCCCCCAACAAACCTCTTCTTTATATGTAAACTCCACCTCTTATTACCAATGCAAATGTAGAGAGTTTATTTTCAGTAAGACCTATTTTTTTCTAAAAGAACTAATCATTTTCTGCCAGTGCTGAACTACCTTTAAAATGTCATTTTTGCAGCTACCAATGTAATCTTTTATTCAAACAAGGATCATTAATGATAATTGGTTAAGACAATTGCATAAATGGTTAACAGGAACCAAATATTCACATGGACTCAAACACCTTACTTACTTATTAAATACAGTGAACAAACTTAGTTTCACCAATAATGAGACAAACTGGTATTGTGTGACTCCTGATGTAATAGGGAAGTATACAGTATCATCTATATAGCTGTCTTGCCAAAATGTTTTAATTTAAATCTAATCATGAGAAAACAATCAGACATCCAGAATTGAGGACATTCTGCAGAGCAGAGCCCTGGCCTCTTAAAAAATGCCAGTATTATGAAAGACAGAAAAAGTGGTGGTATGGGGACTCTTGTAGATTAGTAGAGATTAGAAAGCCATGACATCTAATGGGAACGTATGATTTTTAATTTGATCTTGGAATAAAAACAGCTCTAAAGGACACTATTGGTTGAACTTAGAAAATTTGAATGTGGATTTTATCTTAAATATTATAGTAAATATTACACTTGTTGGATGTGATCATGGGTTTGTGGTTATGTAGGAGAACACCGTTCTGTTTTTTGGAGATAAATGCTCAAAGGATCAAGGATCATGATGTCTACAACTTATTCTCAAATAGCCAATGATCATGTAGAGAGAAGGCAACATATCAGCAATTGGTTAATCTAGGCGGAGGGTAAATGGATGTTTATTATGTTCTTTCAACTAAATAGTTTGAGGGAAAAGGTAGTTTTCCTTGAAGGTTTAAAAAAAGAATTTTTTAAAAAATGACTGTTATTCCAAAATATAGCTGATAGCATTTGGGAAGAATAACATGATAAGTAGAGATGATCAGTTTCTGACAATTTCTGGACTCCTTGTTGTAGAATATTAGTTTTCTGCTTTTAGAAAAAGGTTTCCCCATACCCAGCTTTCAAGTTCAGATAACAGTAGTTGGAAATTGGAAACAGTTCATTTATGTCATCCAATCCTTCTTTGTTACCTGACTTATAAAAAAGCATTTGTTTCTTAAAGTAAAAGACCACATTGTATATCCATTACTTACCAACAGGGTACTCTATCTGCCTTTGGTCTGCAGAGACTGGCATATAAACCTTTGGAATTAATCCCTCTGTGCATCCTCTCAGAGTGCTGGCTTTTTTTCTTTTTTCTTTTTTGCTTTTATATGGAATATTGTTTTACAGTACTCACTGCTGCTGTCTGAGGAGGCCTCCAATGTCATGAGCACTGGCACACTATCTTGTCTACTTCACTTTTTTTTAAGATGAAACAAGGTTCAAACCACACATTCTCTGTGAACTGCTAAAGGCTGAGAAAAATTACTTTCTTTTCTCATGACCTGGATTGACAAGAAGTACACCTACAGGAGGAGGCAAAAAGATGAGTGAATCCCTTTTAAAGACCCCAGTAATGAAGCCCTCAGGGAATTGCTGTGTATGGCAGAATTTGCAGTGGCTTCTGGAGATGAACAGTGTGGCAGGAAGAGGTTCAGGAGTGCTGGCTGTTGAAATACACTCTGCATTTATTTTATATAGGCCTATTTTGGGCCCCAGTGAGAAAGTTATTTTAATAAAATCTTGCTCTGCCAGAAATATACATAAGTGGCAGATGTCATAAAAAGAGGGGAAAGTTACAGCACTCCATTCTCCTTGAGACTTAAGGAGTTTATAAAGTTGTTCTCTTTTAGCCTTTGAAATAGACACTGATGCATACAGAAGCACAAATCGAAAAGGACACTAGACATATGCTAGACCAGTGATCCTCAAAGGAATCAGACTCTCAGGGCTAGGGTACAGAGGACCTGCGTTTTTAACAAGCTGCCCAAATGATTCTGGTACAGCCAGCCCAGTGTTTGGGAACACCTGGTCTGGCCCAGTACTCCTATTTTACAGATGAGAAGGTGAAGGCCCACATAAAAAAATCTTTTAATTTAAAATATATGAGATATTAACCTATTATGGAATAGAAACCATATTTTCTTTTTCCCAGCATATCTATTTTCCCAGGAAGTCACAGTGGCTCTTGGAGTGGTCGCAGTTAAGATCTTAGCCACTTGCTTTCCTCCATAGACAAGGCCTATTTAATACCTGAGGCTTTGAGGTGTGCATCTTGAGGTCTCCTGACTTCTATTCTGGACTCTCTGCCTTTCAACATACTGCTTTCAAGGTTGAGACACTTAATTACACTAAACTGCTACATCTGTGAGAAGGCTACTAAATCATTCTTCTCCATTCTATCCTTTTGTTGTTTGATTTTCATGAATTCTTTGAATTTGTTTTCTATAGATTACTTTCCTTAGTCTACTTATGAATAAAATCTGGGTAATAAAGTAAAAATATGGTATTGTTCAATATGGGTAAAAATTATTTTTAAGGCACCAGCTAATGGCTCCACATTTACTACATACTGACTCTGAACCTAAACACAGCTTTCCTAGAACCAGGAGAGAGTAAACTTTGCTTTATAAGTTTCCTGGATAGACAGTATATAACCAACACATATAAAGAAGAAGCATTCATTTATCTATTAATTCAGATATTCTTGACCAATTTTCTATATACTAGTGCTAATCTAGACATGGAATACAGTTGTGAGCAGGAGAAAATTTCCCTGCTCTCATGGAGCTTAAGTTATAGAGGGAGATTGTATGTGAAGCCTATCTAAAACAAGACTGTGTGACCCCTAGAATATAAACTCCATGAAGACAGAGATTTTTATCTGTTCTGTTCATGGCTGTGTCTCCGGTGCCTAAACAGTGCCTGACACATAGTAACTGCACAGTGGATAATTATTTAGTGAATGGGCAACCATCAAGTAAATAGAAACTGTGGCCCCTCCCAAATTAACTATTTTACAAAAATAAATAGAATGGGTAATGTTTAATGAGAAATATTATTTATGTATAAGAGTAAATTGTTTGCATCTATTTCTAATTTGCTACATTTTTGTAAGCTCTAAAAGCTTTTTAGAGCTTACAAAAAAATTTATATCAGAGTGTATACTTTAGGTGTGTGGTATGACATATGTCGATATTAACCAAAATAGCAGCTGCAAAAATATATGTTATACAGTATACCTATAAAAACTTAAATATTTATATTTGTTTTATAAAATAAACGATACTTTTATTTACAAGCTAAAGCAGTCAAGGATGAAATGGTCTCAGAATTAGAATGTTTGTCATGATAAAATAAAAAGGACATTCAGGCGAGCTGTGTATCAGTAGTTATAGTCTGTTCAGGTTATGATGGCTGTAGTAATCATGCTGTCATTTTATGTAGGCTTTTCATCTCTCAGCTTTCAAAACATTTAAGAGCTGATGTTGAACAGATACGGATTACATAAATGGTGTTTCTCTGTCATCCTCCCCAGCAAAGTATATCTCTACGGGTGAAAGGGTGGTGGCCAAGCTAGGAAAATAAAAAATGAGAGAGTTTGAAATAGCTCATGATTAATTAAGCACAAGTACTTAAAAATATTAGAAGTCTCTAAGATGATTAGTTTATAAGCAAACTATGTGATGGGAAAAATCGTTTTATAAAAATTTGTAATAGGACTACTCTGTATTTCCTTATCTCTAAACAGCATTACATTCTCTCTTACTACCTGAAAAAAACTGCTATTGAATTTTTTTTTTTCACGAGACAAACTGGGAAGTGGCTCAATCCATCCAAAAGCAAAAGTCTACCCTAAGTCATTGTAAATTATATAGTTTCTCCACACTTTACCTTGCAATCTTAAGATACAAAAGTTCCTCAACTTCCTATCTTAACAACAAATACCACTTTCAACACTTTTAACATGTCCTTTGTGTTAAACACTGAAAGACGAGAATGTTGAAAGACCTAGAATGAAGAGGAGCTATTAGAACAGAAACAAAATTGAAGGTGGGGAGGAGATGGCAGATGTTTAGAGGAATGAGTTCTTTGAAAATAGGAACAATTCTGTAGGGCTTTCAGTTTATGCATCACTTGAAAATTACTGTGCCTGAGAAATCCATAATAATCAGCAGGCGATGAGGAAAAGGATGAACAATTGAAGAAGTGGAAAACTTGTCACCACAGCATCAGCTTTGATGTCAGATATCTCTTAACCTTAAATGAACTCAGGAGACAGCTAGAAGTTTGAGAACTTAAAAATTAAGCATATTGTGAAATGTTGCTGCTGAAATTTTGGTCACAAGCTATGGATTATTCATAGGATCAAGGCCAGTTCACATTTGCATAATATCCAAGTGGGTAGCTAGGTCACGATTGCACTATACAGACATGCTCAAAGCTCTCTACCCCTCCTGCCGAAGTTACAGCCGGAGAGAGGGACTGTCATTATAGACAAAACTGCTTTATTTTGGGAAAAGATGTCCATAGGGAAACAGACAAACAAGTAAACATAAAATATCTGAACAAAGAGAAGAATACTCTTGGTTTTAAATTTTCTATAAGAACTGACTCATGTTTCTGTTAAGAACTGACTTAGTTTCTTCTCAAAAGAAAGTTCAAACTCTTCTTAGTTCACTGAAAATACTGCAAAAAATCTTCAAAGAGCAGATTGAAAACCCCAAATTCTTTTTTATAGTGTGTTGGTTGCTGAGGCCTTTGTTTCATTGCCAATGTCTAAGTCACAATTTTAACTTAGAGTTATTTGCTATGATGTCAACAGCTGTATAGGAGCAGTGTCTTATTATGATACTTACGAGTTGCTTAGTATGAAAATAAGAAAAACAAAATTCAGAGATTTGGATAAATTTTTAAAATTTGGATAAATTTTTAAAGATTGTAAACAAGTAATAAGAGTCAGGACCACTGTTATAAACCTTCTTTTCTCTCATGAAAGTAATCTGCTCGTGTTTATTATCCATATAGTGTCATTTTAGACTTGGGAACAAAATGGTCTCAAGACCAAACCTATACATAAGTTGAAGGGCTCTTGTTCTCTGAAGTGGCAGGAGAAGTTTTATTCCAAAGTCAACAAAAAACGAACTGACCTACCAGCAAAGATTAGTACATCAGTTGTCTCTATTATATTAAAATTTGATATATAACACTTCTGAGTATATGTGTTGATTTTAAATTGTTTTTTAATAACTAAATATTTTTTGAAATAAAATCTGGCTTCATACAGTATGTCTCCTTTATCTTTTCCTTCTATCCTCATTCCAAGTAAGGGTAGGGAGTAGATGTGGGGGTCTTTTTTGATATAATACAAAATAAAAATTATGCCAAAGAAAGTCAAAAAAATTGACCCCATATATTGCTTACTAATTATACAGGAGGAAATATATCTCTACAGTAGAACCTTCTGATAGTCACCACCCTAACCAAGTGATCAAATTTATAGCATTACTAAGACCCGTACAACCTGACATTTTGTGTCTCCTGTATTGATGCAATGTGAAGTACATGATATTTCATATTAAGGTTCTTGCCAAAAATGTTTAACCTAAACCTAAGCATGCTTCTTCAGACCCAACTCTCAGTTTGCAAGCAAGACAGGGACAAGTTAAATGACATGATGAGGAAATAATATGACAAATCCCCAAAGAGAAACATTTTATAAGACAGCTACCCTAGTCTCTTCAAAAAGTCAATGATCTTTTTTTTATGAAAAAAGTTATGGTTTTTATTTTCATTTCATGAAAAATGAGGAGGGTCTGGTCTAGATTTCAGAGACGTAAAAACAAATTGCAATGTGTCATTCTTGATTAATTCTGGTTTGGGGAAAAAAGATATAAAGTGTATTCTTGGGACAATTGGAGAAATTTGAATACACATTTTATATTAGATGATATGGCATTATTGCTAGTTTTTTAATTTGTTAGTGATCATGTGGTTATGTATGAGATGCTCTATGCTTATAAGATGCCTGCTAAAGCATGGAGAGTTGAAGAGTCCTGATGTCTTCTACGGTCCAATCTAGATAGAGTGTGTTTGTACTGTTCTTTCAACTTTTCAATATTTGAAAGTTTTATATGTATACTATATGGTAAAGTATATATTTATATACTGTATATCTCTATAGTTCACTATAGATATATATGAGAGAAGAGAGGAGGAAAGAGTTAACTTTTATTCTTTGAGAAGCAGAAGTTATGGAAGCACTAAATAATTTTTAAAGAACTAACAAATTAATTTTTCTCCTTTTCTATTTTAGGCTCAAGAGAAAGGAAGATTAGACTATGCTAAGGTAGGTAGATTTTATCTATACTAAACAGGTTTGTACATTTCAATTTGGTGTTTGGTTTTCGTTTGCATTTGAAAGATCAAAAGAGAACCATCCCTTTCAAAGCTGAGGAACTTCCCCTGTTAAGTAACAGGCATTAGCAGATAAAATAAGATTCATTCAATGATCAGTTTATTTATTGAGTTCCTCCTTCATTCCAGACATCATGTTAGGTGTTTGGAATACAACAGTGAACCAGATCCAGTCTTTCCTTTCAGGATATTTACAATCTAGTGAGAGAGATGGATAACTAATAAACAACTAAATGGATACATAATATAATGTCAAATGATGGTAAGTGCTATGAAGCAAAATAGCAAAATAAACAGGGTAAGATCACTAAGCATTGCTGGAAAGATGCCTTTGGCCAATAGATGGAAGACAGCTTTTAGTGCTATCAGACCAGACCTGGCGAGCACCATATAGGACAGGCTCAGGTTCCTAAAGGCAGTAGTTCTCACATCATCTGTGGAGCTTTTGAAAACACACATGCCTAGGTTTCCACTGCATCAAACCCTCTTTCACCAAGATCAAAGTTTCCTGGTGGGAAGAGCAGGGAAGGCACAGAATGGAAGGGTTTAAAAAAAGGTGCCATGATAATTTGGCACACAGCCTTGGTTAAAAACTGCAGAAGTTCAGATTTCAGTACACCAGTGAAGCCTATGAACCTACTTCAGTCACATTCTGTTTTCCCCTCAGGAACAAATGGAACGTTTTAGCAAACGTGGGATGCATACAGCTGGTTAGCTAAAGGAACATGTTAACCATCTGGTTCATGCAACAGTCAGAATATCCAGGGTGTGAGTACACCTGCACTCCAAAGATAGGGAAGAAGAAATATGACCCATAAGGGTTCTGCTTGCAGGGGAACAACTAAAACATAATGATTCCTCAGGGCGGACCCAGCACCCCATGCTCTCCTGGCAGCCCCGAGGTGCACACCCATGGCTCTCTTATCCTTGCTAGAAGTACAGTCCCTCCTTTTCACTGTTTCACAAGCTTTTGCCTCATTCAAGAAAATTTAGATAACAGAAGCACCTTTAAACTGAGAACTTCCATATCTGTCACTTTTGTCCTAGATGTCTATTTGAGTCTTATCAAATACCCAGATGTTGGCTGTGGACATATCCTCTTGAGTTTCCCACAAGCAAAGAAGCTCAATGCATCTTAAACTGAACTCAGCATCTTCCCCACATCTCTGGTCTTATTTCCTTTTAACAGACTTAATTTTTTAGAGAAGTTTTAGGCTCACAGCAAAATTAAGCGAAAAGTATTGAGAGTTCCCACCTGACCACCCATATGCATAGCCTCCCCCACTATCAATATTCTGCACCAGAATGGTACATTTCTTACGATCAATGAACTTACACTGACACATCATTATCACCCAAAGTCCATAGTGTACATTAGGGTCCGCTTCTGGTGTTGCATCTCTGGTCCTTGTTACATGTTCGCTCTCCTGTTGTTGGCACTACCATCTTACCAGTCAACCATGTGAGAAAGTTAGAAGTCACCCTTGAGTGCTCCTGTTCTCTCACCCCTATGTTCCATGACCAAGTCATGCCAGTTTTATATCCTAAATTTTCTTGCATCCATCCTTTCTTCTTAATCTCTCTTTCATTGCTTGTGTTAAATTACTTCATGTGAACCACTGGAAAACATACTGACTGGTATCCCTGCCTGTCTTTTGTCCCTACAAATCCATTACTACTTGAATGTCAGTCTAAGCCACAAATCTGATGGTTTCATAGTCCAGCTTAAAACCCTTCATTAGCTCCAGGTTGTCTATAAGGCAGTTTCAAAGCTTGCTAGATTAGCATATAAAATACTGTGCGATCTTGCCCCCTAGAGGAACTCTTCACCTTCTCTTTCTACCCTGTGTTCTAGCAGCACCAAATTATAGGAAACGTACTGTTTCTGTTTTCCATGCCTTGACTCAGGCTAGCCCCTCTGTTTGGAACAGTTTTCCCCCTTTATGTGGCTCCCCCCATCCCTCCTATAAAGCTTAATTAAGGATCATCATCTATTGGGAGTCCTCCCTGGCTCCCCAGGCTGGATCTGGTGCTTTCCTCCATTCTTTAATACACTGTAGACCTTTCAGTCTTTGCACTTGCTCTATTACGATGGTCCATTTTCGAGACAGATCATAGACTGTGAGCTCTTTGAGGGCAGGGTCAGTGTCTTATATGTCTTTGTATACTTGGTGCCTAACACAGTGCTTGGCACTTGGTAGATGGTGTGTGAGTATGTGAGCGAGCGAGCAAATGAGTGAGTGAGTGAGGCCATAAATAAGAAAACAGAAGACACATGAATGCTGCAAGAGAAAATCTGGTGTGGGGTTTTTGATCTGAATCAGAGAGGGAAAGAAAGCTTTTGACACATGTCGTAGGTATCAGCAGGATTGAGAAGGTTGCTGAGGAAAGTTGTAACAAACCAGTTTGGAAATAAAGGTGGCAATAGAAAGCTGACTTGTAAACTAAAAAGTAAGGGGAAAGACACGATTTTGCAATAGAGTGAGTGTTTATCATTGATGCTTATTTATGACTCCAAGAACTCCTTCAGGGTCTCTTATTACAGAAGCACATGACAATAGAAGAGGTTTGAAGAAAAGAAAAAGATATGGTGCTAGCTTTGCCATCAACTCACTGCAAAATCTAATGTCAGTCACTTAACTCTTTGGTCTTCCCTCCGTTTCTTTAGTATAAAATGAGCAGTTTAGAATAGTGCTGTTCTACAATTTAAGCCCATCCCAAATTTGAGAGGAGACATTCTTTGGTGGGGATAGAGGCAGCAATTTTATCTCGTATAATGTGGAGGTCCAAATTCATTCCTTTATCTACTCAACCATTATGTATTTGATATTTAGTATGCGTGAGGCGTTGTGCTGGTGCTGACTCCCACCATGAACAAGACTGATGCAGGCCCTGCCATCACACGCTTCCTTGACTCAGACCTCCCTATCTAAAGTAGCCACTCTCCCTTTGTTCTATTTTTTTCCTCTTAGCATTTATCGTAATCAAAAATCATTTTCATTTAGTTGTTTGTTTCTTTTTCCACTAGAATGTAAGAGCCCTAAAGACAGAGCCCTTAATGGCCATGTTTATGGTTGCATCATCTGTAGCCAGCACGTTGGAGTGCTTGATAAATGCGTGTGGATGAGTGCATTAGTGTTGTACTGGGAGAAGTGCAGGAGATTGCGAGATATCCAGAATTGAGAATTGTAGACTCAAATTAGCCTTTTTAAGAGTATATAGACCATACAAGACAGTCCATCCTAGTGTTCAGTAGCCCTAACTTTGCCTTCCCAAGTGCCCAGTGACAATATTTCTCATGCCAGTAAACATAAACCCACTACCCTGGAATATGTGGTGATATTCTGATTTTTAAGGGCATAACTTGATCTAGGTGATTAATCCAGACCTATTATCCTTACATGGACCTAAACCCAAGTAACATGCAGAAGAAAGGTTATATTCATCTGTACCAAGTATCAAGGAGATGTCTGTAAGATGCAGTATTATCTCTTATGCAGTGTATCACAAGCCCTTAGTAGCATATATCATAGCCTCCTCATCTCTTGTTTTGTGTGGTCATAGTGCTCATGTTGACTAATGCAGGCATCATGCTTAGTGGCTTAGGATTTCCCTGGTGGCTTTATCTGTAAAACTACATTCGAAAAACTTAGCGGCCGTTTCTGGAGACCATCATGAAATTTGTTACTGGAAATTTCTCTGTTTCCAAATGGTGAATATTTACTCAAAAGCCAAATTTTACCTGAAAAATTAGGTTTCAAGAACAATAGAAAATTATTTTTGCCTTATGGTCTGTGGCTTTATATGCCATCTCTCAGATTTTGTCAGTCTCAGTATGGCAAGGAAATAAGGGAAGAGGGCAGAAGAGGTGATCATTTCAGAATCAGTCTCAGCTGGATCTCGAGGGTGTCTGCCACATTCAGCAAAACAGTGGTCTGTACTCAAACACTCAGATAAGAAATTGAATTACTTTTTAATTGAGTTCCTGTTGTGATGGAGCCTGGATATGAATGCTTTATACTACTGCACTGCCTTTCATCTTAAGATATCAAACTACTTGACAACTATTAATTCATTAAATCTCTCCCCCCTCTGTTAAGCTGGTTAACACAAACACAGGAGCACTCTACCCACTACTGAATCTCATCCACCTAGGGGCTTGGCAAGGAAGGAAACAACTGTAAGGCCATTCTACTCAGAAGCTTCTAAAATGGAAAAACAAGGAACATCTTACTTACCTCGTTAAAACTGCAAGAGAAGTTTTATTAGACAGAATGTAATTACCAGAAGCGAATTGTGACCACAAAGCTGGTGCTAACAGTTTTGCTCCCTATACACAGTGCTATGGGGTCTTAATTACAGTGATTGGTCTGCAGCCCTGGGTGTGTCTCTCAGACTATTCCATGTTCCCTAAGCTCTAAGGTTAAGCACAACTG
>NW_006494612.1:3545959-3564714 GCF_000325575.1 Pteropus alecto | reverse complement strand
AAAGAGTGCCACCTATTGAATTGTAGGAATTTGTGGGCATGTGTTGAGACTGGTGGAGAAGCTTCTCGGACCACATTCACGCTTGGTTTGCTATGGTAACTAATATATATATATATCTGAAAGAAAACGAATATGTTGACTACTCTCGCTTAGGAAAACATCTACACACGTCTGTGTATTTTCCCCAGCTGGAGCTGAGCGTATGCCTGTAGTTTAGCCTACTGCTACTCGAAATAAGCATGCTGCTAAAAGACTGAGGCAGATGGTATTTTTACCACTTCAGGCAAAACATGGCACCTATGATTCGGCTTTCTACAATTTTAATTTTTTAACACATTCAAAATGGCTTGCTTAAATTTTTTCCATCACAGAGATGCAGGCTTTTCCCCAATTTCTTTTTAATAATTGCTTCAGATACACAGGTATGAATAAATATCACTCTATTGAAACCAGACCCTTTCGGCACTGTAAGTGGGCCTCCTGCTCATTCTTTCACAAGTGCCTTAGACTGGGCCTTAAATGGGCTTTGACACAAAGACACTAAATGATTTACAGAAGCTGTCTATATATTCATCTCCAGTCTTTCTTATGCAATTCAGATAATTTTCGCCATGACTCCGGACAGAAAGGAGAGTCATTCTTTCTGATGTCTTCTTATTGAAGTTCACTCTAAGCACAGAGAATTGCTCAAGACTTAAGCACTTGGTAAAGAAAGATCTTCCAGGTGTTCATTCATTAGGCATCCAGTTTTAGTTAAATGTAAAAGATATTTTTCTAAAGGAGTGAGATTTTGACATGCCCTCTCTCAGAATTTGTTCAGGGTCCCAGAGTGGCACATTCTTCTGGCTCCATCCTCCTGTGCCTCTCAGGCACAGTGTCTAGAGCCACTGTTCTCCTCTTCCCTCCGCCCTCAGAAGGCCTTGCACATTTTGCTTTGTTATAAAATGCATTTGCATAGAGTACACATTAAAATTCTCTTCCCACCAGCAAACAGTGCTGTCCACAGACATTTGCATTTGTATGATCACATATCATCACTTCCCTTTAAGAAGAAAATGGAGTCTTTCCTCTCTTGCCATGGTTCTCCTTTCCAAGTGTTGCCCTTTTAGCCAATTTTTCCCTTTTATTATACATAGATTGCATCAACCATTTTGCTGCATACAGAGTCCAAAATTCTACTTTTTTGAACCTCGAGTATAGAAAATTTTCAGTAAATATTATTGTCCTTTCTTTACTGACAAAGCCAAGCTCTTTTTTTTTTTTTCCTTTTTTTGGCAGACGGTTTTTGCTTGCTCGTTCTTTCCCATAACCCTAGCTAACTGGCTCTGAGAATTTTTCACATTGGCACATTTAGAGACCAGATGTTGCTGTGTTTTCTCCTCCCCATACCCCTTCCTTGGGTAGATGCTGCCTCTCCTATCCCGGGATTTTACGATAGCTCCCTTGATAAAATATCCCATACCGCATCACTCTATTCACGAAATTTCTTGTCTCCTCTAACCTCTTGAAGTTGTCTTAACATTTAGGATTTCTGTTTTAGTGATAATTATAGAGACTGTGGAGAAGCACTGATATTTCCCTCCCCCATCTTTTTCCATAAAGGACTTGTGGTCCAATTAGAAGAGATGTTTATAATAGATTTTGAAGAAAAAAATCCAAATCCAAATACCATCATGATATAGGTACAACTATGTAAAATTGTATATGCTTGATAAAGACTGGAGGATAACATGTAAAAATGTAAATAAGGGCATTAAGCTGACAACATTTAAGCATGTTCAAAATAAGAACTACATTGTGTGTGTGTGTTTAATTTTATCTTTTAAAAGTGTACTCTGATTTGAATTGGAATTTTTTCAGATTATGGACCTGAGCTACTGAGAATTGAAAAATACATTTTTAGCAACATATTCAGAATTTAATTCTAGGCTTCTAAAGAATTGCTTTCTTCTATGACAATAGGCAGAAATGCACAGTTGGAAAATGTAAATTTTCTTATGCTATGAATTTTTGCACAAGGCCTCGAGGAGTGGTTGAGGTACTGGAGGACAATTGAAGAAGAGGGAATCCACATGCTGGGCAGGCATTTCAGGTCTTGATCTGATGATTTAACCACAGCACAGTGATGGGTGCTGGAAGATACTGTCAGAACTGCCATCTGAAAATTTTAAATATCCCACTCCTTATTTCCTTAAAAATCAGATAAAACCAATTATTTTTCTTTTGGCAATCATATTTCAGACAAGTATTTTTCCTTGCAGCGATAACAAATAGATTTTTGTTTAATCTGTTTTCCAAAACAATTCATTTACTAAAATTGGTTTGTGCATCTACTGCTTTGATTCCAAATCTCCTTCAAAGTATAATTATTAATAATAGAAAAATAATTGTGGATCAATTTCTGTCCCTAATAAAGCATAGAAGCTTTTGTACCATGTGAAATTTTTAATCAAAAATAAATTTTAATCACACATGCAATCATTAGTATCTTGAACCAGAGTTGTGCCTTATTATGAGCCCACAAGTCTTTGCAAAACAGTTGCCTTCTGGACATTTATTCATTCCCCATCATCAAGCTATTTTTTTTTCCTCATCTCCAAGCATATTATTTTGCATCTGTCCCGAGTGACTATCATCTTGCTTTGATGATCTATTCTTATAATTTCTTAATGTTATTTTAAAATTAGATTCTTGTTCTCTGAGGTGTTAGCAATCCCACACACCTCAATGGCATCAACAGATTTAATGATCATAATCTCTATTCCCTTGTGAATTGTGAATAAAATTATTAAATGATATCAATAATAAGCCTCTTTATGACATCATAAAACATGCCACCTTCTCAGTTGTTAGCTCAAATACTATTGATACTATTTTAATTCAATCCTCTAAGTAGTTGTCTTTTTTTATTTTTCCTCAAATCATATATTCCCAGCTTGTTGATCTTAGGTTTCTAATTTTATATATAAAATGTTAAATTACTTAGTTCAAAATAATAATATTTAGTGAGGCAATCTCTCCCATTCTTAAATTTACCATTTTGAGTTACTGGCCTCTAAAAAAATTATATATTTACATAAGAACTAACATTTATCAGGAAGCTAAGGCAGACTCAGATTGTCGATGACCAGTTCTTTATTGTAAGCCTGGAATCCTGTCTGGATTTGCTCACCATCATACCCTGAGAGCCTAACACAGTGCCTGGCACATACTAGCTACTCAGTAAATATTTTTTGAATTACTGTCGAATGAGTGAATGAATGAATGACCTAAGATACGCCAAATGTTTGTGCCTATATTCTGTACTTTTAATTCATAAGACATATTTGACTCCACCTTTGTTCCTCTTATTCCCCCACTCCCAAGGGATACTTTTAATCAAATCGTTACATCCTCAATGCCTTGCACTCCTTGAGTTGAAATATTCAATTGGAGTAACCTTTTGAATCTTAGTCTAGAAAGCTAAGAATGCCCTGCAGGCTGGTTCTGCGGGTGAATGCTCTGCACTGTGGGATAGCTGGATTCAATTATTGCTCCCAGTTTGTGGTATCAGGAGCCACCTGTGCACAGGGAGTGCCTATATGCCTTTATATAGAGGATAGAGCCTTCTATCCCTATGGAGGAGCCTGTTTAGTCCCCTGAAACAGTTTTAAGTAGAACTGAAGGGAATACTGTCTCTTTCCTTGTCAAATAATAAATAAATAAACCCACAGTGGAGAAGCATGGGTTTTCCAAAATTATATGTTTCGAGAGAAAGGGAAGAGAGGCACCTCTGTGTAGATGCTGAATGTGGTTTTAATAAGTTAGAACCCTTTGTCCTTACCTAGATTGATATTTCTAAATGCATACGCTTATCTTACAACCTGATTTTGTACAACATGAAGGATTTTTGTAATTTCAAGATTCTTGATCTCTCAGAAACCTGTAATTTGTTTAGTTGGTATATCTTAAGCCATTCCCCCATGTTTCCCAAGCAATGTCTGCAGTACTACTCAGCCTCCCCTTTTATGGGTGAGAGAATCCTGTTTCTTTCTCCCAAGTCTTTGACTTTCTAGCTTGATGAAAGATTGTACCTATCAGGCATAATAAAGCCAAAGATGAATCTCTGAAGATTAATGCCTGCATAGCACAATGGTGCCCCCTGTGGAAGGTCTCCCTGTTCTCGATCTAAAGAAATTATGCTGACCGTTATCTGTAATCCATTCCTGACGAGATTTGCGTGTACCAGATGGGAAAGGTGGTAGGCCTTTCTCCGTGCTGTGATCTCTTTAAGGCGCACACCTTCGTATGCATGTTTTCCGTGTGAACTCTGTTCCAGACACGCACTAAGCACTTTAATCAAATGTTTCTATCAAATTCTATATCTGAATCCCTTTGTTTTTTGAAGAAGAGATCAAATAACCTAACAATGTTCACACAGTTACTATCTTACAGTCATGAAGGTCTGCTGACTCTTCAGGGTATATTCTTTACCACCATACTGCCTCCCAAGGTACTTTAGACACACTACAAAAAAAAAAAAAAAAGAGAGAATTTGTATGCAGGCTTTGGTCTTACAAGTATCCAGAAAATTATATGTGTTACTCTATAATCTGACATAGTTCTGGTCTCAGAAATAGTGGTTGTCTAGTAAATGACTCTCTTAGGATTTATTTTGCTGCACCTGCAATAATTATTATGATTTTTTAAAAACTGATAAACATTCTTCACTCTTTCAAGAAAAGTTTATAGCTAAAACCATTTAAAACAAGTTCTTACCTTATTCTTTTGTGGGAGACAAGGATCTGTGTTTACAAATATGCTTTCCATAACACTATAACGTAGAGACCCCCTATGTCTGGAAGAGGCATTAATCCTACAGATATGATTACATGACACACTCCATACATTGATTCCTGTATTTGCTCCAAGTCTGAGGCAACCTGCCCAGAAGACATGGCAGAGGTATACATTTATTTCATTGTCATTATTCTCACTAAATGTAGATTTTCTGTTGTTTGACATACTTTCTAGTGATGGAAGTCATTAATGTGTTTTAAGCTCATTTTGTATCAGAGTGCGCTTTAGAATGTTAGGACTCTAGGGTCATGTGGATAGTGATGGTCGTCAAAGTAATTTTGAGGGAAGCAATATCCAAGTACCAGCTTTCAAATACTAAAGCAGATGAAAACTGGGACATAAGGAGGATTTAAGAAGTGTATAAATAAGATATGGACTCAAGTAAAATAATAGAAGCCTTATATTTAATAGAAACCAAGATACAATAAAAAGTTTCTCTTATATAGTTTATGTATTCCTCATAACCCCCAGGACTATTTGATACCTACATGATGTGAGTGCTCCCGTTCCACAGTGTTCTCTTTAATTAAATAACCGGCATAGTATTTGTCATGAGATTACAGAGCTTACTATTTATTGATTCATTCCTAAAAGAGCTACAGGCAAGAGTGGCTCCTTGCTGCAGTCGACAACCTATGATATGTTTTGCTTGTTGAATTTCTATTACAGAGTTTGCTAAAAAGCTTCGTAGTCACAGTTTTGCTTTTTGAATTTCAATATGTGGAATTAAGTTCCTCTCTGGAAAAAGATACCAAAATTAAAAATTAGTTTTGAATTAGAATATGAATAAAACTGTGATTTATAAATCTTTACATTTTCCTGGAGAAGACATGAAGCACTGATTGTTTTTCCTAAGGAATAAAGCCTCAATTTAATATAATTCCATATTACTGACTTCAAATGCCCAACCTGTCAAGTGCTGATGAAAGTTTATAAACTAAGAAAATTGTACTTTTTGATCTATCTAATTACATTTCAAAATTAGGCACATCTGCTCATACCCTGAGCTACAAGTTGACCTCTGTTTCTTTAAGTAGCAGGCACTACTTTTCCTGAATTCTCTGCCATGGAGTCAACAATTGAGGCCAATTTCGAGTATGCCAGTAAAATGTTTTTAACTACATGAAAATATTTCTAAACTGTCTATATATCTAGTTTATGGGTATTTATATGTTTTACATGTATATAAATATATATATATAGTCAGACATGATAATTTGTATGAAATGAGTTATTTGGCTATGTTCAGTTCTTTGTGGATCGTAGTTCACAGCATGGACTCATAAATGTACTTAGGTGAAAGATTAAGCCTTAAAATCAGTTCTGAAATCTCATTCTCAACAGGAGGTCAGATACCACCAAGACTGAGCCTAATAGACACATGTAGAGGAGAAGGCAAGAAAAATTGAAAAGAAAAAGAAAATATCAACTCCGTTATTTTGATGTTGTTTTTTTTTTTTTTTTTTTTTAAGGAATATAGATTAAATTTTAAATGGTCAAGATGATTTGGGAATTAATTTCTTAAAAAACAAGCATGTTTCCAATGAGATTTAAAATATTGAAAACACCTCCATGAATCTGTATAAAATAGTCTGTGACTGTTTATAAAGCCAGGTGCATGTTACAGTGAACCCTGTGTTTTGCAATGAACCCCATGCTCCCTTCCTCTTCAAACCTTGCATTTGTGTAGAATTTTATTGATGTCAAAGTAACTTCACATATATTATCTTATTTATTCATAGTAATTCTATGTGGTATAAATATTATCTTTCCAATTTTACAAGTGAAGTGAGCTTAGAGAAGTTGCTTTGCCCAAGGTCACACATGTCCAGGTCCTTTCCTACTAAAGTTTGCTCACTGCCTCTCTACAATTATTTTTCATATTGATATGAAACACAGAAATGAGTTAATCAGTCTTCGGAGGAGAACATGTCATTTCATTATAAGATTTCTTTTTTAAGTTTCCTGTCGGGCTTCATCTGGGGGATTCTGCTCAAATGCACTTGAAAGGCCACCACATCTGGAAATAGTGACATTTCATCCCTCCTAGAGCCCATCTCTCCTCTCACCACCACCCCCCCCCATCTCCAGAGGCTTCGGGTCTCAGGACTTTGCAAGGGAAAAGGAGAGCAGTGTAACAAATGTCATACATGTCATGCACTCTCACACAGTGATGCAGAATGATTTAACTCTGCAAAAGAATAAGCAGAACTTGACAAAAAGTGAATATCTTAAAGCTCAATACAAATTTATATTACAGAAATTTTACAGACTATTTTACAAAAGGAAAATATTCACTTTTTATTAGATAACAGTAAAAATGTTAAAGCATAGGTTAAATTATATTTGTCATTTTTGAACTAATCCTTTATTTAGTCCCTTATCTAATATCTTAAATATAGTATAGCTCTGAGATTGGTTTTAAAAAAACATACTGAAAACAACGTAAGTGTGAAATTCCAAGTACTTCTACTGCAGTAAGAATCTTTGGTTGAGATTTTTAGTAAAAATAAATTTTTATTATTAAGAATTTAAGTAAAAACATATTAGTTTTGTTTTGTGACTCAGTAGTGGCTGTGATGACACTTGAGTCTTGTCCAGTGCCTTAAAAAAAAAAAAAGTATGATCAGAAGAATATACTTAATCAATTGAGATATTTATGGCCTTTTTTTTAGCAGAAAATGTGGAAATTTTCTGCATCCAATTCCTATTGACATTTGTTCTGCAACTACATGGCACTTTTACTTATGATAGAAAAAAAATGTATGTGTTGTAATAGAGGTACATAATTAATCTAATGATGGCTTCAGTTTTCTATCATCTCTGAAAATATCCAAAAATTTTTGATTGACATTTTTTTTTAATCCACGATATGTGTTTTAAAAATTTGACCTTGTGCACAGGCATGCAAAGGACATTATTGACAAAAGTATGTATTCTCTTCTCAAATGAAATTGCACTGCTTTCCAGTTCACGTAGAAGTAAAAGAAAGGACATTATGGCATGGTGGTTAAGAGCAAGAACTCTTCGAATCTTAACTCCAGCACTACCTTCTCCAGTGTTACCTTAGGCAACTTACTCTTGCACAGCTTTCTGTAAAACAAAAATAATAATAGTACCAACCTCATGGGGCTGTGCTGAGAATTGCATGTATGTATCTTCTGTTTTAAGATGATAGATAGATAGATAGATAGATAGATAGATAGATAGATAGATAGATAGATAGATAAATGATAGATAATCTTAGAATAGAAGATATATGCATATATAATATATATAAATATATACATATACACATCTCTTCAATCCATACAACAGCCCTACGAGATAGATACTATTATCTATCTTATTATAGATATATATGTTATATATAGATATATCTTAGAACAGTGCTGGGCATACATAAGTACTATATATGGGATTATCTTTTTGTCATTGCTGTTCCTATTGTTATTACTATTTTAATATTGAGAAGCACTACCATTCTTACTGTGTTTTTGCATGTGAATTCCTATGATTGAGAATATAACAAAAAATTTTCTTATTTCTGTCTCCTTCTAACTTTGCCTAAGTAAGATATTCAGTTAAGATCGGTAGATTTTTTTTCCTATAGATTCTTGCAAATAATTTGTTACCCTAAATAAAAAAAGAATGCTTTTTATGCTGTTTGCCATACATTTCACATTTTTTCATATTAGAGAAATGTTTTAATTGTAGCTTTTCCTTTCTACCAAGTCTTGCCATTCAAAAGCTGACAAGACCTTTCAATTGAAGCACGATCAGCTAGAAATCTTAGAATTGGATGGGACTGTGGAAGCAGCTTTGTTCCAGCTCCCACATTAGCTAAGTTTCATTCATACCTTCTCTGGCATGGTCATCCAGTTGCCAAGGACTTCCCTTAATAGGGAGTTCACAACTTGTCAAAAATAATTCTTCTGTTGTTAGACAACTCTTTCTTATTCGTAATTGAAATCTGCTTTCCAGAACTTCCCCTTGTTGCTCTTTGTTCTGTCCCCTGAAGCATATAGAACAGGACTATTCCTTCTTCCATTTAATTGCTTTAGATATTTAGAGATAGCTTTCATACCCTCCTTTAATCTTTTGCTCCAAGTTAAACATTCCTTAGATGACATGTTGCCAAATACTTTTTCATCCTAATACTGAACCCAATCTATCTTGAATGCCACCTCTTACACATGGCATCGTCACCCAGAACTGAACATAGTTTTCTAAACGTGAGTTGACATCAACGAGTGCAATGTGGCTGTTCCCACCTGTGTTTTGTAGAGGTACATTTGTTGATGCTGCCAAAGTTTGCATTTGCTTTTTTTTTTTTTGTACCTACATTGCAGTCTTGGATTATGTAAAGAATGCAGTTATCAAAGATTCTCAGCATTTTTTAATGAGTCACTGCCAAACTGGGCTTATACAATTAATTTTGAAACTTAAATTCACAACTATACAACTATCCCTGTTATATATATATCATCTGGCTACTATCAATCTATTGTTCAACATGTCAAAACCATTAAAATCTTGATGCTATCCATGTGTTAGCGTGGCTATGTGACATCTGAAAAATTTAAATTTAATAGCATTTCTTCTCCGTCTTCATTCAAGCAATGCATAAAACTGTGAAAGAAAGCAAGTATTGAGTCCTATAGCACAACACTAGACATCACTTTTCTGCTCAATATAAATCCACTACTAAACATTGTCTAGGAGTCCTTGTTTATATATTCAAATCCATATTACCATACTCTAATCCAGGCCCCATTTCTCTGTATTACCCATGAAGAGAATGAAGTTTCTAAAATTCAAATATACCCTATCTTTACCTTTTCCAAAGCTAACAGCCAAGTGGTCATATCAAAAGAAAAATGGGAGTGTTTTGTGATGACTTGTCCATTGTGACCTATCCTGGAACTGTGATCACCATTGCCTTTTTTCTAGAACTCACAAACTGTCTATTTAACAACCTTTTCTGGAATTTTGCCATAATTCTTCATAAATTCACTATTCTGTATTCCAGAATGTACCTTTGTCCTCATCTTTTCCTTTTGTTCTATATTTAAGTACATTAGTCATTTGAAATCTCGCATTTCTGAGATTTCTCATGGTCTTTTGGTTAGCTGGGAAGGACATTTATATGCATTCTAAGCATGCAAGAGCAGACGGTGATGGGTGGACAACTTTGCAAAGGTGTCTTAGACCGGACACCGGCTATCCAGAATGAGGAGGAAGACAGAGGGGCAGTGCTAGGAGATGAAGACCTGACAGGAGCATCAGACAAAATGAGTGAGAAAGTTGCCGATGGGTGGCGACTCTCAGTTACTTGTCCTTCTTAGGAGATATTATGTTTGCAGTGGGAGCTTGTGTGATCTTGGAAAGCGAAGGACATCTGAAGGCAGAAGAAAGGCAGTATGGTAACTCTTTCCAAGGCCTCCCTCACAACCTTAATGGGCTATTTGAATGCATTTTTCATCCTTAAAGTCCTCTCTTTGTGGAATTTATTTTAGTCATTACAATTTTTAACTCATTCTTTAGCTGTTCTATTGCCCCTTTGTCTTCATAATATACCTTTTGCAAGTATTTGGGCTTACTCGTTCTTATTTGACACACAGCCTTTACATTTTCAAGCCACTTATTTTTCCTTCCCCCTTTTACCCCTGTCAGTCTTAGCAGATTCTAACAAGGTGGTTTGTTTCTGAACATTTTTCTATGAGGAAAAGAACTTTAGAAACATTTTGACAAGTGTCCTGGTGATAAAACAGAGTTATGAGTGGATTCCCACACAATTTTTACAGCTTCGTACATTTCCTTTGTCAGCTCCTTCAAATCAGGGATAGCGTCCTGTCTCCACAGTGCTGCTTTGTGCTGATCAGGCGCTCACCCGGGCTCAGCAATGGAAGGGATGATATGCTCCTCCTTTCGCTCCTGGACCTTTTCAAGTCTGAGCCCTGAGAGAACTTATTCTGTAGCCATTTATTTTGGTTTTGTTCATAATTAATTATGACTAATTTTGGAATTTAGTTTTTTAGAGGCTCCCATCACTCCTGAGATATATTTTCACCTATGATTTCTTGGAATCAAGGTCATCTTTTCACTAATTTTTGTGAAATTAGTGCACCTTCCTGATGTATCATCTGGGTATCCAAAACCATGCTTGCTGGTCCTTTTCTTTCCCTGATTCTAATACCAAGAGGGCATTACTTTTTTTGTCAGATTCCTATCACTTCTACATCCAATTAAGTTGACATAATTAAGTGAGAAGTGCTTCTTCTATCTTCTGATACATAAGATTATCAGTCAGCTCACCAAAAATTTGTCAACTATGGAATGTGAACTTTAGCAGATGTCAAAGACTGGAGTCCCATATCATTCCTGCATCTTACCTTTCTGCTAACTTCATAAACTCCATTAGGGAAGCGTGGTCCCTTCTACCACTTGATTAGGAGGTATGTGGTCTCTCTCCATTTCAGCATGGCTTCCATTTGTTTCCTTTTACTCTTATCCAGGTGTTTTCAACCATAAAAAAAAAATGTATTATTTTATACTCCCTTACTCTCTATTATACAGTTTCTTCAGAACAAGGTCTAGTTTGTGTTCCAGACAAGTTTTAACATCCCCATTTTTCTCTAAGCACTCTGTCTAGTCGGGTGAAAAAACTTGGGGTTATTTTCAAATCTTTCCCAGTGCTGTAGAGTGGAAGACCTCAGGGTGTCCAGAAGTGAAACCCAAGCTATTTCACAAATTTCCTGCGCAGTCTTGTCCACATCACTTAGCCTCTCTCATCCCAAGATCTTCTCCTGCGGAATGAAGTGAGAAGATAAGATTGTGCTTGGGATTTCTTCTAGGTCTTTAAGTCTTTCTCTGGTTTAATTTGAGAGCAGTGACATCTGCCTCCACTTCTCCTAAAACTACTTGGACCGCATGGCAAAGGCTGGTAATATTTGAAGAAGATTTTTGAACCAAATAGATTTCAGAGACATACAATGATTTTCTCAAAAGGGTCTCACAAAGCAACATTTATCACTGGAAAGGTGTTTAGTAACATCTTTTAACAAATGTTAAATAATAGTGCACTTAACTTTAAGTACTTTGCATCCTCTTCTCTCTGTGTTAATATGTTTAATTGGATCCTCTAGCAGGGAATTTGGACTTAATTTATTTCAGGTGATGCCACACTTAGACAATTATTCCGTTGACTTAATTAGAGATTTAATTATATTAGTGTCTTAAAGCGCTTTATCAAGGAAATAGAACGGAGACTAATAATTCACTTTTTTGTATTTCTTGTGTTATTTATTCTACAGCTAAATTGTTTTTCAAGTCATAAGGGCCAGTGTGGCTACACTATCACTTCTAGCCACATTCTAATATAGAAAGTTCTGTCTATGCCTTATTTAGTCTTTACCTAGTCAAAATGTAGGTGAACACAAAAGTGGAAGAAATTGTTTTTAATTGTGACCTTTTATCTTGCAGCTCTTAGAAACAAAGTCATAGGTCCAATCCCCCTGTGTTCTATTTAACCCTTTCTGGTTCTATAGCCCTATAACAGCCCCTCTTATAGGTGGTCTTGGGAGGCAATGTTCCTCTCTGTATCTCCAGCCCCTGCTGTATACCTAGGCGATAAAGGTGCCCAACAAATTCTTGTTGAGTTTAATTATGTCATGGCAAAGATGGCTAGTTGGACATGTGGCTGAAACAATATAAACCCAACACAACTATTTTAAAATAAAGTAAATCAAAATACGAGTGAGGTACTCCCAAATCCAGCTAATCATTGGAATGACCTAAGAAGCTTTTCTTTGTCTTTGTTTTTTTTTTTTTTTTAGAACTTACTGAGTCTGTCTCCAGGAATGGGGCCTAGGCAGCTACATTTTTAAATTCACTAGGTAAAGCTTATGGTCAGCCAGGTTTGGGATCCTCAGCTTAATGTGTTTTTGTTATATTTATTTACAAAGGACAAAATCGTGTCGTCAGGATAGACCCATTGCCCATTCTAATTTATAGTAAAAAATTATCTCATTTAAGGTCTATTAATTATATCTAAAGGATTTTCTTTAAGCCAATAGTTTATGTAGTTGGTGAAAGTGTTTACAGATCTCTTCAAGGAACAATACCTTTCATGAAGGATTAGATTACTTGTGAGTCATGAAATGAACATTTTACACATAGAATCTATCAGCTCCCTTGATATGCAAAGCCCTGTGAGCTTACCTCTGTGGAGAGAGCAGATTTAGGTATTAACTGGAAGGAAAATAGTCATTGGGTGAGAGGAATTACCGCTTTTAGAACTCGAGTAACTTTCAGTAATGTCCTCCTGGGGACTTTCTCGTCCTACTCTGAATTACCCTTCATTGTAGGGTTACATACCATATAAGCCACCATCAAATATTCAGTTGAGCCTAGCTGAATAAAGTTTATAGAGTAACAAACTAAATGAAACAATAGGAGAAATGCAGAATGTAAAATATTGTACAGCACAGCCTAGTCCTTTTAAAATAGCAATGTCATAGCAGAGAAGAAAGATTAAAGTGTCGTGGCAAATGAATGCAGTGTGTAAACCAGGATTGATCATGGTTTGGAATTTAAAAAGCTAATAAAGACACTTTGGAGCCAGTTGGGGAAATTTGCACATGGACTAGACATTAGATAACATTAGAGAATTATTATGAACTTTTCTATCTGCGATAATAGTATTCTGGTTATGTGGGGGGATGTTCTTATCATAGGAGATGCATGTCAAAACAAGGGTGAAGCATACTGCATTCTATAGTATGTCCAAGCCAAGTCCTACCAGCTCAGAGCCTGTTGTTAAATATTCAAGAATTTTGTGATCCCACAATCCTTGGTAGATTGAAACCCAATGATAGGAGTATTCATACCACAAAATTCTGGAAATATTACAAATAGAGCTTTTTTCCTCCGCTGGAGAGCTAATTTACCAGCATACTACTGCTGCCAGCTTATTTTCCAATGGTTCAGAAAACACACACACACACACATACACACACACATTCTCTCTCTCTCTCTCTCTCTCTCTCTCTCTCTCTCTCTCTCAGGTAGATAGAGTAAAAGTGGCAAAATACTAAAAATTGTTAAACCTAGGTAGAGGATATTCATTGTTCTAGTATAAGAGTCAGCAGACTTTTCTCATAAAGGCCGAAGTATAAATACTGAGGCTTTGCAGGCCATAGAATCTCTGTGGCAGCTACTCAACTCTGCAGCTCTGCCATTATAGCACAAAAGCAGCCATAGACAATACTTAACTGAATGAGCATGGTTATGTTCCAGCAAAACTTTATTTATACAAACAGCCATAGTTTGGCCACTCTTGTTCTAGTCTTTTAACTTTTCTATACTTTTAAAATATTTGATAATTCTACCTTTGTCCACTGTCTCTGTCAACCAAAAGTCTTTGGGCTTAAAGAGAAAGGTGCAGGTGGATGGACAAAACTAAAAAATAATAATAAAATACTTGATAATAAAACATTTTTTCATAAAGTTCAGATTGCTTAACCTGGTTTTCAGTGCCCTCTTTGATCCCCGAACACCTACTCTTGCAGGCTGTGTCACACCGGTCTATTTTCATTTCCTGGAAACTGCATTCTGGTCTCCTCTGTGTCATTGCTTTTCATGTCAAAAGCTATTCTCTTTTCCTATAATTCCCTTGCTACCCCAAACCTCATAATAACTATCAACATTCTCAAGACATGCCTCAAATCCTACTTACTTGGTCAGGCCTTCATGAATCTCTTCTAATTACAGTTGATCTCTTATTTCTCTGATCATCTATACTCCTACGTTTGTACCTTGGTTTTGCTGCTTTTCACAGTATACTCTTAATTAGTTCCTGATCCATAAACTAGAGAAGGATCATTGTACTCTTTACACATAATAGGTGCTCAATTGATATTTGCAAACTGAAATCCAGTCATGCAGATATCCATATGCCTGTAACTACCAACCAAGAAGTCTAGAATAGAGAATTTTGGCCTGTCTAATTTAGATTTGGGGAAAGTAAAGATAATGAAAATGTGGGGCATGTCTTTCTTTTCTCTTTTCTTTTTTAATCTTTAAGGCTGGTCTGATCCAAATTCAGCTACTTTGAGGTCGTTGTACATCGAGCTAAAATAGATGTGATCTTAGTAGGTGGGGTGGCTATCTTGGCAGGGGCTAAGGGCTCTAAGAGGAAGAAGTAAGTCATCCTGAACATCTGTAGTGCTTTAGCACTGTCAAGCACTCTGCTGTCTCATATAGTCCCCTCAACAGTTCTACAAGGGACTGATATTATCTCCATTTAGAACTCAAAGCAGTTAAATGGCTTCCCTACCATTACAAAGCTAGAATGAGAGTTTGAATCTGGCTGCTTCTGAAACCCAGCACCATTTTAGTATCTTTCTACATTCACTGATTGGGAAGAAGCCAGGGAACCCCAGGCTGAAAGAGTCCCAAAGTTCATATGCAATGTGGAAATTTCTGTGGAGTGCTGAGAGTCTGGTGTGGTATAATATTAAGCGTTGCTGGGCTGGGTGTTAGAAGAAACTGGCTTCTGGTCTCTGCCACGATTCATATACAGTCTTGAGTGAGCCACCAAGCATCTCTGGACCTCTGTTCTGTGATCTCTGTAATTAGAGGAATAAAACAGTTTATTTCTTTTATTCCTTTATGTTTCATGCATTATGCAGTAGCTTAAAGTCTAATGAAGAGATAGATAAGTGAATGAAAAATTAAAATACAACACTATAATAGTGCTGTACTCCAGATATGGAGAGGGTCCTCAAGGAACATCGAGGAGTAGCACCTGGCCCCTTGGGGCTGTCATTCTAACTGAGCGCATTCCACCCAAAGGGAATTTGGGGAACTTGGAGGCAGGGATGAAGATAGTGTCAGGGGAGATGAGAGCTGTAAGTAGTTTCCCTAGATACATGATGAAAAAGGGAAACCGATAGAGTCCAGGGGCACAGAACTGGTGGTGGGAAGACTCTTTAAGAGGTGACTGCAAAAAATAATCCAGACGAAAGATGAAGATCATCTGAACTAATGTAGTGGCAACAGAAATGAAGAGCAGAGGATAAATTCAAGAGCTCTAAAGGAGGTAGAATGGCTGGGACTTAGTGACTGTGTCAGTCAAGATGGCTACAGACAACTTCTCAATCTCTGTGGCTTCAAACAACAAAGATGTGTTTCTAGCACACATGTCAGGTGCGGGTTGGAAAGGCACTGTGGTGGCTCTGGAGTCCAGACTAAGGAGCTCCTCCACTGTGGCTGGTTGATGTGCCAGAGGAGAAGCTCTGGAGGGACTACACAGACAGTTGCATGCTACAGCCCAGAGCGACATGCATCATTCACAACTCATGGACTAGAACTTATCACTTGGCCCCCAACCGGTCTCCAGGGGCCAGAAAGTTCAATCATGGGTAAGCAACACTGGTACTGCCATGGTGCCTGACCAGATAAAGGATGAGGGAGGGCTCCCAGATTTCTGATTTGGGGAATTAGGCAGACATTCGAGGTATTCACTGAGAAAGAGAAGATGAAATCAGGGCAAGGGGGAGATGGACAGACCAAATTATTATAGATCTTTTTCAGCTCTAAAGTGTAACCATTTTATCGGTTCTTTCGTGTCATCAAAGAGAGGAATTGGAAATCAACTCCCTTTGTTGTGAGAGCTTACTTTATTCTTTACATAGGGTATTGTAGTTCATTCTTCCTAAATAAAGACTTGTAGTTTTAAAAATATAGTATCTTGAATTTTCGTATGGAGTATTGTGTCAACATACTGTGTAAAAAAAAAAAAAAAAGTTATTAACTAGGATGCTAATGAAGCCTTCCTCGCATAAGAATATCAGGCTGCCGAATTCAAAATGCCAGAGATGTAAATGCCCTCTGCCATCCCCCAGTAGGGCACATTTCAAAATATGAAGGGGTGGGATTCAGGGAGGAGGCGTAATTAGGCTGATTGGAGCCTATTGTGCTCCTCTGGAGCACAGACACGGAGCAGCCTTAGGGGATGTTAGTGCCTCTAGAGCATTGGGGAAAGATGTCCTCTTTACCTCAAAAGAATGTAGCAGAAACGAGAGATCTGTACTGTTTCTTCCCTTCTTTGTTTTTCACCTCCCCTCCCCAATTTAATTGCGGTACCTTAAAAACTGACTTTTATCGTGCATTTGTTTCTTAACAGTTGCGAGAAACAATCAAAGCTGGCAAAGGTGTGACTTCAGCTATTGACCTGTGTCGTTACCATGGAAACAAGGCACTGGAGGCCCTGGAGAGCTTTCCTCCCTCGGAGGCCAGATCTGCTTTAGAAAACATTGTGTTTGCCGTGACCAGATTTTCGTGACACCAAATTAAAAAGACACTGTTGTTCATTAGGTGGAAAAATTGAGGAATGAGGTGATCGGGAAAGCTTTCATAATGAAATATCTAAATTTGTTAATGACTTTAAAAACCTACACATTTTTTCCTTCCTTTTATCACGTTGTTAAATGAATACTGCCTTCTTTTTGGAACTGTTACAAACAAAATTAGAAAGAAAAAAGGTCAAGCAGTTTTTACTTGTCACGCCAGAAGCACACTTGAGGCCGCAGTAGCAGAAATAATTAATGAGATTCGCTCCTGTGACCTCAGCAAATGGACAGGAAATAGGTCCTTATTGATTGGACCAGGCAGGGACGGCGCCAGGGCGGTGGCCTGCGGTTTTCCTTCCAGAGAGGACCGAGCAAGCTGGAAGCTGCAGGTGTCAAGGGGAACACTGTCGATGCCTGCCAGGGGGGACTGTCAAAGCAAAAGCTAGTGATTAAGAAAAAAAAATGTGCTTTGTCTTCTTGCAGTTGTGTCTCTGTATTTATAGATACAGTGTGAATATACTTTGTGTTTCATATTTTTGTAAGATTTGGGGAGGGGGAGTATCTGGGGAAAAAATGCCGATTATTTGAAGTAGGAAATTAAAATGTTATCAAATGTTAACTTGGTTGTAGTAGAAATTGCCTGTTTTTCTTTCTTGAAGACCAAGTGTTTATTCAAATACATTCAAAGCACCAAACTTTTTTGAAAAGCTGAACAAGATACTTTTTTCAAGTAAAATGTAATTATTTGTAATACTTTTGTATAGAAAATACTTTTAATTTTTAAAAGCTTCAGATATATAATTGTACAGGGGAGTTCATTGGCAATACTTTTTTTAAACCTCAGAATGTCAAATTTTGGTCTTGGACCACAGACATCCAGTTACAGAAAGAATATAAGCAATCTCACAGGCCTGCAATCGGACACTGTCTCTGTGTGGTTCATAGGAGATGATTTTGCGGTTTGCATGCATGCAATATGAGAGCACCATTGACAAGAAGGCTGAGTTTACATAAATGATCTAGATTTAGACTCAGCTACCTTTCTTCCTTATGTGGTGTAATTACAGCCCTATCTGGAGACAGCGAACACAGCAAACAGATTTTATTACCTTGTTCACTCAAACACCAAGTGAAGTTATTTTAGTTAAATTCATCCCCACAAAAGTTACAAAACCATGTTATCATGGCCCGGCGTGAGGCATGCAAGGAAAAGAAAATACAAAGCTACAGAGGTTGAAGTATTGTATTACGAAATATTTATAAGCAGACTTAAAATATTATAATTGTACAGTTTATGCTACTACAATTTGAAGGCCTATAGATTTAGCTTAAAAGAACACTCTTTTGTTTGAAATGTCTTTTCTCACAGAAATTGGCTTAATTAGTAACTATGGTTAGATGCTTTAGATCAGACAAGGTTTTAATCATTAACTTCCACAAAGGAGAAGTCATGCTTGGTGTTCTCTAGATGTGCAGGAACTTAAGTAGGCTGCAGGTTTTATTAAGCAGATGGCCAGGTACTGCAGGGCACAAGGTGAGGTCCTAGGGTCATCTGATTCT
>NW_006494612.1:3523237-3545927 GCF_000325575.1 Pteropus alecto | reverse complement strand
TTTGCTGTGCTGCCTTAAGCAAGTCACTTCCCTCTGATCCTCAATTCCCTCAGATGACAGAGTGTATGAAGTCCCTTCCAACTTTGTCTTATGTTCTAAATATTTGCCATTTCTGACTGTCTAGATCAGCGGTCCCCAACCCTTTTGGCACCAGGGACCAGTGCTCCTATGAGAATCTAATGCCTGATGATCTGAGGCAAAGCTGGGGCAGCGATGCTAGTCCTTGGGAGCTGCTGCAAGTACAGGTGAAGCTTCGCTCGCCCGCTGCTCATCTCCTGCTGTGCGGCCCGGTTCCTAACAGGCCACAGACCAGAACTGGTCTACAGCTTGGGGGTTGGGGACCCCTGCTCTAGATAACAAAGATGCTACATGAGATTCAAGGACAAGGAAAGGTGAAACCCAAAGAGAGGCTCTGAAGGAATGCAGAAAACTTAACGGCAAACTTCTTGCTAAGCTGCCTCACAGGTGAGCTAGAGTATTCCCAGCTCTCCTCTGTATGACATGTAATCCTGGACTCCTGTTTCAATACCCACTTTTCTGGTTTTGCAGGGGCCTGTCCTACACTCTCACCGTTGAGTGACAGAGCTCTGCCCTGCCCGCAGGGCACCTTGCCTCTCTCTTCAAGTTTTTCTTAGCAGAGTTTACACTTTCTCAGCTTCTTGACATACTTTTGTTAAACCTAAATTGGTTAATTCACTCTAAAGTATTAAATACCAATAGCCTTCTCCATGCCCCTTCTTCAGGGATATTTATGTATTAACTCCTATTAATTTCAGACAATCTCTAGGGAGAAATTTCGAGCACAAAGACATGCTTAATCACACTTCTTCAAGGTCTGCCACCTGAGTACGGTCACTGAATGTACCATTGAGGCAGAGTGGGTGGCCTTAGAATGTCTCCTCTTTCACCCCTCTCTGTCATTGCCCCCCACCCCCAGTTTCTTGCTAGAGAAACTTGCAAGTTCGCTCCTCCAAACCTCACCCACTTCAGGCTCCTGAACCCACCTGCACTCTCTGCCCTAGCCAGTGGTTAATTTGTGAAGTGTAATAAAGACACTCCAGGAATACTTGTTGAACAAATCTCTCACTGCATTCCTCCATGTGATGGCCTTCTTACAGTCCTCACTCAGATGATGGCCTTACTGTGAAAGTGGCGAGCCGTACCCCTGCCTGCAGTCCCCCACAGCGTTTCATGTTGCAAACCAAAACTTGCCCCTCGGCACCTGCCACCATCTCTGTTCTGATTCTTCCCCTCTTCTCTGACTACCCTCTCGTGCGTCAGATACATGTCCTTCTTAGTCCCGCCCCTAGAGACGTTCTCTTCTAAACTTTTAAATTCTGTTGCCCCAGTTTTCCGCCTCATTTAGTCCTCTTAAATTCCCCAACTTAGAAAAACTGTTCTGTGGCATAAAATACGATATCAATTTTTATTGATTAGATAGGTACTTGCCATTCACAATTAGTTATTATAACTATCGTTAAACTTTGTTATAAGTTTTACCCAATGATAACACTAAATCCTCTTCATGTTTTCTTGCTCATAATGTAGTTATCTAGTCACACATAAAAAAAATTATCTGAATTGTCTGCCTGGTCCAGGTCTCATTCTCCAATGTTTGAGACTTTGATCTCGTCTATGGCAATGTTATTGTGTGGCCCAAGATGAGATGACACTTGGGGTAAAAGACAGACATGAGTATATACAACACATTGAACTCAGATGACCAGAAAATAATCTGAATAATCCACAATGATATGCTCTCCTTTCAAAACCTGACAAGTTACCATAACGTAGATCTCTTTGGGCAAGCAGGTTTAGGGAATTGTGTTTAATCAACAAAATTGCAGCTAAAGGATACTTCTTCTTTTTTTTTTTTTGAAAGACTCTAGCTATTCAGCAGGTCCATTACTGATAAGGAAAATCCTTGCTTTTCAGAAAATCCTTTTTAATCTCCTTCCTAGAGTTCTTAGTTTCAGAAAGATCCTTTTCTGCCTCTTCTTTTGTCTTCCACTGAAATCCTATTGTTAAGATCACCTTTCTAACCAATAGAAGCTCTAGGATTTATCTTTAGAATCTGTAATGCCACAAAAAGCACAAAAAGGCTAAGATGGATTGGGTTGGGTTTTTTAATCCATTTAACTGTGAGGACACAATTGTCATTTCATTATTAACAGTACTTTTCATTATTGTTAATCATGTTTTAGTAATAATAAGATTATTTGTACTTTCTTTTAAAAACACAAAGGAATATAACAAGATAGTTATTTACCACATTCTCTTTTTCTATCTTCGGTCCGGATCCCTTCTCAAATGAACTGTTTTATTCTTTCAGAATGGGTCCTGCCTTTCCATGAAGGAGATAACATACTTCTAAAGGTGACTGAAAAAGAGGTGTCCCCTGGAGAGGGTTAGGAGGGGCCATAACTGAAGCTGGGATCCACCCCTCCCTTGGGAGCTCTGATATGCTAGGTTTTAGGCCTCTATTGGTGAAGCAATGTTTTTCCTAAATAATACATTTCTTTCTCTTCCATAGATACAAAGTTTTTCAGGCTCCTATTATCTTTCTCTGTGGAGATGCTGACTCCATCTTCACGGAAGAGCTATATCAGCTATCTTTCGTCTTGATCTGCTTACTTCTAAGACTAATAGTTTACCCATCACTGTTCATCCTGTGAGCAAATGAGTGAGCTCGCCACTGCGAAGACTGTTGGAATTGCTTAAATTTCACTTTTTAAACATGTTTAAGTCAATAATCACTTTAAAGAAATTTTGGAAAATGGAAAACAGTCATTCATGATCTCACCATGTTAACATAATCAATATCACCATTTCATTTGTAATTCTAGCCTTTTCTGCCATCCATATCATTTTTTACACAGTTGTAATTATAATATAAATTCAACTTTGGGTCCTGCTGTTTCCACATAACACATTATAAACATTTTTCCACGGTGCTGTAGTCTTCATAACCACTATTAATGTCAACATAAGAAAAATACAAACATACAGAGAATTGTTATAAGAGTTTATTTGAGCTAAACTGACAGCATATTCTGGGGAGCGAGATCTCAAATGCTCCAGAGAATGGAGGATAACAATTTTGCAGCTTCTTCTGTGAGTTTGAAATTAAGAAGGGAATGTCAGGAAGATTACATGGAGATGGGAGAAAGCAAGGCGGGTATTGGATTACGGGATAGTTAACAAGATTAAGTGCTTTGTTGAGGGTGGTTCCAGTTTATTTCCAATGTATGTTAACCTAGATGCACAGAAAACAAGGACAGGGCTTGCTTAAGGCAAAGATAAAGCTTTTACTAAAGAAGTTATAGGCCTGGGGTATGACTACCCACCATGACCTGCCCAGTTGGGAATTTATGATCAGATCGCCCTTTGAGGTTACTTTCCATAGAACCCCTTTTTCGATCCACATTAATAAGTAGTTTAAATTCTAAGCAAGGCATCTGAATTTCTGATTGGTTTCTCTGGTGTACACGGGTAGTTGGTAAATACTTCACAAGTCAACCTTCCAACCTGCTACTAAGAAAGTCTTTGACTTGGAAAAATAGTGCCCTTGCAGGTTCTCCACAGTAGCAGGTTAAAACTGTGGGACAAATTCCCTTAAAATTCTTCAGCTTGAAAGACTGATCTTGGTCAAAGGTTCCCGTTCCTGCAAGATGATGCTCAAGATGAACTCACACCTCTGCGTCCTTTCCTCTTGCTTCACTGTAAACTCTCAGCCAGCCACAGTTCAAAATGATGACTTCTTCCTTCCCACTAGAGTTCACAGTTTCCTGGGGCAAGAAAGGGGCTTCAGTCAATTGTCATAGCTTCTGCTTTTGGCCAGGACCACAGGGAAACCATTTTGGAAGAGAAGAGAAGAGAAGCCATCTTTGCTTCTTCAAAGCCTTGGGAGAAGGACACTTCTAAGGCTCGTTTGAAGGAAAACAAATAATCTTGACTCAAATCTTTCATGCTATAACCATATGAGCTCGTTGTGTTTTGTCATTATCTTGTTTTATTTGGGTCTCTTTTTTTTTTTAAGCCTTCAAATAAACTAGAAAACAAGATCATCTTAAAGAATTAAGCTATACTTACAGCCTTTCCTTCCTGAATTAATCACTGTAACTTTACTATTTGCATTCTCACTTTTTAGGCCCTTTAATGATGTCACCCTGTCTGCCCTTCCCCTCACATCGTGAGTTGCACAGAAACTTAAACCTACTTGCTACACAGAGTGTGATTAATTTATTTTGAGCTTCCTGATTGCTGCCTATTTATGTAGTTCTATACCTTGCTTCTCTTTCCTTTTATCCATCTTTCCTTCCTTCTTTCTTGAAGATTAGAATTGCTTAAATTGTTTTCTTTTTTAAAAGCAGCTTTATTGAAGTATAATTTACATACCATAAAATTCACCTAGTTTAAGTGTAAAGTTCAAGTGAAAGATTTTTAGTAAATTTACAAAGGTGTGCCAGCATCACCACAATGCAGTTTTAAAGATTGCTTGTGCCCATTTGCAGTCAACCCCTTTCCACCCTCAATCCTAGGCAGCCGCTCATCTACTCTCTGCCTCTACAGATTTGACTTCTCTGCACATTTTATATAAATGGAATTATACAATATTTAGTCTTTTGCATTGGTTTCTATCACTTAGCATAATGTTTTTGAGGTTTATCCAAGCTGTAGCATTAATCATTATTTTATTCCTTTTTATTGCTAAGTAGTATTCCAATGTAGGGATATAACACATTTGTTTATCCATTTACCAGTCGATTGGCATTTGGGTTGTTTTTAGTTTTTACTTACCATGAATATTCAAGTACAGGACTTTGTGTGGACATATGTTTTCATTTCTCTTGAGTAGCTCCCCAGGAGTAAAATTGCTGGGTTACATGGTAAATTTATGTTTAACTTTTTAGAAATTGCCAAACTGTTTTCCAATTTACATTTCCACCAGCAATACATGTGGGTTCCAATCTCTTCATATCCTTGCCAACACTTTGTATTCTCTTTTTAATTATAGCTATTCTAGAAAGAATAAGATAGCTCATTGTGATTTTTATTTGCATTTCCCTAATGACTAATGATATTAAGCATCTTCTCATGAGCATATTAGCCATTTATATATCTTCTCGGTGAAATGTCTGTTGAAAACTTTTGCCTATTTCTTGATTGGGTTGTTTGTCTTATGATTGTATCATAAGCATTTTTTATGTATTCTGGATACAAGTCCTTAATCAGACATATGGTATGCAAATATTTCCTCCCAGTCTGTGGCTTAACTTCATTTTTATAATGGTGTCTTTTGAAATGCAGAAGTCTTTAATTTTGATGAAGTCCAATTTATCAGTTTTTTCTTTCATAGATGACAGTTTTTATATCATACCTAAGGAATCTTTGCCTAACCAAAATCACAAAAATTTTCCACAATGTTCTTTTCTACAAGTTCTATAGTTTTAGCTCTTACATTTAGGTCTGTGATCCATTTTGAGTTATTTTTTGTGTGTGCGTGCAATGTGAAGTAACAGTTTAAAGCAGCATTTTAATCCTCAGTGCTATTGCCATGTTAGGCTAGATCATTCTTTTTTGTGGGGTCTGCCCTGTGCATCACTGGATGTTTAGCAGCTTCTGTGGCCTCTACCCACAAAATGTGAGTTGCACTCCTGCCCCCAACTGCAGCAACCAAACTTGTCACCAGACATTGATTGCCACATGTTTCCTGGGAGGCCAGAATCACCCCCATTGAAAACTACTGGACTAAATTAATCTTTTTTTATATGTGGATATCCAATTGTTCTAGAACCATTTGTTGAAAAGACTATTCTTTCCCCCTTTGAATTGCCTTGGCAACTTTGTAGGAAATCAATTGACCATAAATATAAAGGTTTGTTTCTCTATTTTCAACTCTGTTCCATTGATGTCTATGACTATCCTTATGCCAGAACCACACTGTCTTGATTACTATAGCTTTATATTAAGTTTTAAAACCAGAAAGTGTGGGTCCTCCGACTTAATTCTTTTTTTCTTCATTAAACTTTTTATTTTGAGATAATTGTAGATTCATAAGTAGTTGTAATAAATAATACACAGGGATCCCATATATGCTTCACAGTTTCCCCCAATGGTAATATCTTATAAAACTATAATACAATATCATAACCAGGATATTGATATTGATACAATTCATCCATCTCATTCAGATTTCTATATTTATACTCATAGTTCTTTTTCAATGTTGTTTTAAAAAATTGTTTTGAACACTTCAGGCCCTTTCCATTTCCATAAAAACTTTTGGATCAGCTTGTCAATTTCTACAAAAGAGTTTCTTGGGATTTTGGTAGGGATTGCATTGAATATATAGGTCAAGTTTGGGATAATTGCCGTCTCAACAATATTAAACTTCCAATCATGAATCATATTTTTTTATTATGTCAATATGTATATAGCATAACATATGCCATTTCAGTCACTTATAATTCAGTGACATTAATTATATTCACACTGTTTTGCAACCGTCATCACTATTTCCACAACTTTTCCATCACCCCAAAGAAAAACTATGCTTTTCTTTTTTAACAGCAATACTGAAATTGTCAACTTCCTGCTTACTGCATGGTCTTTTGTGGCCCCAGAAGTCTTTTTTCAGGTCAGTAATTTAGTTCTAACTCCTGAATCCCAGGGAATCCTGGTTTGTTTTCAGAGGAATATATAGCAGTTAGTCCCCCCTTATCCACAGAGGGATAAGTCCCATAACTCCCCATGGATGCCTGAAACCGCAGATAGTATCGAACCCTATATATACTGTTTTTTCCTATACATGTATACCTCTTCACTTAAAGGAAGCACTTTACAGCTTTCTTTAGCATATCCTAATTGCCAGCATCGCTATTCTTATACTTTGTGGCCATTATTAACCAAAATAAAGGTTACCTGATCACAAGCACTGGGATTCCATGACAGTGTTCCTGATAACCGAGAGGGCTACTAAGTGACTAACGGGCAGGGAGCATATACAGCGTGGATACACTGGACAAAGGGATGATTCATGTCTCGGGCGGGATGGAGCAAGACATCCAAGATCTCATCACACTACTCAGAATGGCGTGCAATTTAAAACATAAATTGTATATTTCTAGAATTTTTCATGTAATATTTTGACCTCAGGTAATTTAAACCACTGAAAGCAAAACCATAGATATGGGGGGTACTGTTGGAGACAATCTTAAGAAACTAGGCTTTAGAGTCTTCAAACCTCAGCTGTACCATTGACAAGCAGGTAACTCTTAACTTCTCAGAAACTTCCACTGTGCACAAATTTAAACACTTTTATTTCTATCAATCCTCTAGGTGTAGGCTTCACTAAATAGAGTTCAGAGACTCCCAAGGGTACTCGGCAGCCTGCCAGGTGCTGCGGGAAGCCGCAGAATGAACATGCACCTTGACCGAGAATTTTTTCCCCCCATAAAGTTAGGTAATTTAACTATAAATGATATTTTAGATTTTTATGGCATAGTATGAAATTAAATGTAAGATTTACATTTATTTTAATATAAAACATAAGACTCAAAATAAATTAAGTGCTTTGGTCTAACCCTCCTTGCCTTCCATACCCTCCCATTCCACTGAAGTGTTTTTCCCTCCAGTGTCCCTTCCAGCCCTAAGGGACGTTCGTTCATCATTCACACGCCTTTTTCCTACAGAACCTCAGAGTCCTCCTCAACACAGCACTGCAGGCAGCCACTAATAATAAACATATCAGAGCTATCATACAAGTCAAAGTCTGTTTGTTATTTCTGTTCAACTAGCTTACAACTATTTGCTTTAACCTTTATTTTACCATTTTAGAGTTTTTGAGATAAAATTAATAGCCCTGAAAATCAAGGTGATTTTATTTACTCCTGGCTTCCCAAATGTTATGCTCTTCCTTTCAGATTATTTTACTTCCTTTCAGATTATTTTACATATAAATTATCATGAAAAGATAGTTAAAGGCGTCATATGTTATGTTGACTTTAAAAATGTCAGTATCCAGCGTATCATCCAAGTCTGCCAGTCCAAAGGGTAGTAATATTTTGTGTAACTTCATCCTCCTAGTATCTGTCAACAGAAATCAAACGTCTATTCGTATGAAAGAATGCTTTAGAAATGTCTTCACAAAACACTTTTCATGCATCACTGTGATCATTCGTTCCTATTTAAGAAAGGTTTAAATTTTGTTTTATCTCATCAATTATAACATTGGTTTGTTTTTTTTAAGATCTTCATCTCTTTATAAAGATTAGATATAGATATATAGATATATAGATACAGATATAGACATAGATATAGATATATAAAGAAAATGAAGGGATGGACAAGGGCTAGTGGTAGGAGAGGAGCAAGTCTCTTTTTGATTAAACCATTAAACATCTATATTTTTCTTTCCAGTGTCCTACCTACCAACTTTTTATGATCAGAGGCTGGCATGACAGATTACCTTAATTTGTATCTAGCTGTTGCTAAGCTATCACCATGGTATCAAGGCACTAGGGCTAACTAGATGCCTAAAAACAATGTGGAGGAAGGAAATTTTGTCCCTAGCCTCCTTCCTTCTACTGTCATCTAGATGAGTACTTTAGCATTAAAATTCTGTGTCATCGTTGCTTTACAGCCATAACAACAACACCAAAAACCCTTTGAAAACCAAATTATTACAGCCCATGAAAATATAATGATGTGTGCAAATGTTATAGTTGTCATTTACAAAAGTCATCACTAGTCTTTGTACCTACACCTTGTAATAACTGAAACAGATTGTATAGTAACATTTATTGAATTTTCACCCTCTAGCAATATAAAACATCAGCCAAAATACTGCCCTGTTAATTATAATTTTTATGGTCATACAATCAGAATGAATGGCATTTCTTTGCTCTGTCTCAAGAGTTAAAGTTTTTCAAATAGTTTTGAAATTTTCAAGTTCTAGTAGATGACATCAGCAAAATGACCTAGTGTGAACTTCACCTTCAAAAGTGATATAAATATGAACCACACTCTCTGGTTTTGTATCTTAGTCCTCTTACTTCCTTTGCCTCTCCGCATATGTACAGTAAGAGATTATTTAATCCAAAGGGAATATAGCTCAATTGTCTTCAAAGTGCCCATGTATGTATCTTTTGTTTACCTAAATAGTAGCATAAATAGCTGTTTTTAGAAAGCTTTACCATAAGTCTTTCTATATGATTGGATTCTTAAGCAGGACTATGATTAGGAAATAAATCACTTTCCCCCTTGGCTAGTTCTAATGAAAGCTTTCCAACTTAAAAGTTGTGTTTGAACACTTCTTCCATTCATAGCATGTGCCTATCAAAAAGCGCTTTCTGTTTGCAGTGTGTCAGCTGTACTATTTATAACCTAGTTAACAATGCCAACTAGAGGCAGTAGAAGGTGTGTATTTCATATGCAAATTCCTAGCAATAATTTCTACAATTACATATAGTTCCTTGCTCTATTATGTTCAACAACAGCATTATAAAACTGAATACAGGAAAGTGAAAATAGTACCGATATTACACTATTGTATCACTTAAAGACTTTTATTGAATTAATTAGAAAAGTAAAGTAAAGAGAGCAAGATGAAAGTAGCCCTTGCTTATAATGGACATTTTCACATACTGGGACTTTGATGACCTGCTACGGTAGCTGTTTAGAGGATAGGCTCTTTCTATTTTGTCTTCAGATCTGTGTTTTCCCAGACAATCCTCTTTGCTTCTTTGTTTTACCAGATTGTGATTCCCCTGACTTTAAAACCACAAGTAGAAAAAGAAATTTAAAAAGTAAATAAAAATAAAAAACAGGATAAATTTATGCTTTGTTTTCAATGAAATTCATTAAGTGTTACTACAGTGCAAAGCACTGTCTTCGATATGAAGATGACCATAAACCAAGATTATGTGTGTCTTCCTTACTATACGGTGGGCTTTAGGATCATATTCTTTTTAAAATTAGTGGGATATAACAAAAAGAATAGACAGATCTGGGTTCAAATACTAGCTTCTCTATTAAACGTAATATAAGGCAAAGTCCCCAAGTTTCTTCTTGCTTTCTTGTAGAAATGGAGACAGTCATGCCTCCTAGTAAAGTGGCTGCTGAGCGCCTGAAAAAAACCTATCACTGAGGTTGACATTCAGTAAATGTTAAAGGAAATATGTTTTTTATAATGATGAATCAAATGAGTAAAATAGAGTAGTAGTAAAAGAATAATGGATTACAAAATCTAATTAGAAGAATATAAATTATAAAAGTAGTTCTAGAGACTTCTAGCTTATAGAATGCATATTTAAAAGGCAAGGAATAAGTGTAAAGCTTACCATTTGGAAAGTTATCGGGTTGGATGGGAACAGTATTTGCACAGTGTGGTCTGTGAACCACCTGCATCAAAATCAAGGGCTTGCATTAGAATAGAGGCTTTCTCCAGACCTGCTAAGCCAGAATCTCTGACAGTGAGGTCCAAGAATCAACATTTGTCATAAACTTCCAAGAAATTCTCACATATTCTCCAGTTTTAGATCCATTTGGGTAAATGACAAATTTCTGGGGTTCTATTGACATCTAATCTTGGTGTGATGCAAAAGACAGATCATGAACTTTGAAGTAACAGATTCCAGATAAATAGGAATGCTTAACATTTACATTGGCAAAAAAACAAACAAACAAACAAAAACCTATCCAATAGAAAGAAGAAAGAAGAAAAGAAGCATGTGTAACAAATGAAAATATAGAATTAAATGACAGAAATAAGTACATACATAATTAATTATAATAAATATAAATCAAAGTTAAAAAGCAAGATTCAATAGTAAGTTGTATAAAAAAGACACAAATCAAAAAGACACAAATCAAAGATTGAAAATAAAAGATGGAAAAAATGTGAACCAAAAGAAAAATGGGAAGAATCTTAATATCTGATAGTATAGATTAAAAGGCAAAAAAAAAAAAAAAATGGGGGGAGTGGGCAAAGAAAGGTGTTATATGCTGATAAAAGGAACAATAGAGCAGAAAGATATAGCCATCAAAAACATGTATGCACCTAACAATACAGCCTCAAAATATACAAAGGAAAAACTGAAAAAAAAAAAATTGCAGAGAAAAATGAATAAATTAAGTTAAAAGTTATTAACCACATCTTTCAGAAATTGATAGATCAAGCACACGTAAAATACACATGTTGAAATTTTTAATAAAACAGTAAGTTCATGCTATGAGGTATATATAGAACTTAGCATCCAAGGAATAGTTTAATAATAACTATTAGATCGAACTATGTGAAATGTCCATAGTTAACCATTTTTAACCTATAATAATGGTAGTTTTATATTATTTAACCTATACCTCACATGTTGTTGAAGGGACTAATTAGCTAATATGTATAAACAAATAGCACAATGTATAATTTAGTCTCCTTTGATCTTTAGTTGACTAAGAGAGTACTTGCCTCAATTATTGGTTTTTTATAAGTTAATACAGTAAAACTCTACTATAATTGGATAAGAATTCAGTGATGTAAAATGTAGTCACAATTTTTTATAAGGTTAACAACAAAATGAGCAGTGAGGGGCTGTGGAGCTAGCTGCTGAGGAATTCTGGGAGTCCAGCTACCCTAGCTAAATTCAGGCCAGACTCAGCTATGATTTGGTGCCACCTGGTGGAGGTGGTTGGCTCCAACTTAAGTATTGTTGGGGACAATTCTGAGTCCAGAGGCAGCAGGATTACCATCAGGGTTTCTAGAAACATTTCTGTTAGTTAGACAAATTCAGAGATTGAGCTGGGAGAATATCAAGGATCAGAAATTCACCTTTCACCTCTTCGCTTTCTGAAACGAGTTCGCATACCTCTCCCTCACCTTCATGGCCTTGGCCTCCACTCCAAGACCCCCATCCCCACCCTTAGCATAGAATTTTAAAACACACTCCAACCCCTATTCCTGCCCTGTTCTCAAATAGAAACTAGGCAGGGAATGGGAGCCAACTGCCAATTCTTCATTACATCTAAAATTATATTTTTGATAAGTGCATTATTATAGGGTTTTACCGTGCTTATCAAGGATCCTGTGAAAGCTTACATTATATAGTAGCACTATATTTTTTATTTTAGAGAATTCGCTTACTGTAAGTGTTTCTGGTTGGCTAGAAGAAGCCTTTATTAGGTTGTGGCTAATTGAAATTCAAACAGGCAAAAAAGGGAAGACATGCAAAGGTGGAGAATTCCATCCAGAGAATATTAACCCTATTGCATGAATGCCATGAAATTTTTAATTTACAGCTGCCTTTGTAGATGACCTCTTATTATCCAGCAGGCTCAGAAATTCTTGATTTTGAGGGGTAGCTTTTCCTTGTGTAAACATGTGACCCTGCTGTAATATTGTGAAGCACACCCCCTGAACACACAAACTAGGCTCTTTGGAAGTTGCATGAAGGTGCAAGACTGTGGAGGGGTTAGTGGTCAGTTATTGATTGTGTTTCTGTTTCTGTCCCCATTCCTCTACCTGGCATCTTCCCAAATCTGAGTTAAGACTGGGTCACTAACCCGGAGTCACAGAGAGGCAGTCTGAGAGACCAGCACTGCTGAGAGCAGCAGAGAACGCTCTGGGATCAAGGTCTTCTTAGCTTGCAGCTGCTGGAGGTCACATTTGTCTTTGATGGCATTGTCAAGAACCAAGCTCAGTGTTTTGGAAGATTCGTGGCACAGACAGGAGGAAGACCTTAATCTGTCCACTGCCTGTTGCTCTGACCTTACCTGGTATTTCTGCTTGCCCTCTGACTTCAAGGCCCTCTGTTTTTCACTCAAAAGGGCTATTTATAGTTTTCCAAATATGGCCTGCAGTTTCCTGCTTTAGCTGCTGCCTGAGGTATTCCCTGGTCAGAATGCCCCTCACCCAGCCTTCTGTCAGAATTCTGCTCCACCTTCTTGCCAGCTCCCAGGACAGCCCCCTTCTCCATGGAACCTTCCTGATGTCATCAGGCTCCTTAAATACCCCCACTCCAGTGCTGCCTTCTGCTTTATATTACAGTTTTCAGGATTCACAGTTGATTCTTAGGGTAGATGAAAGTCTATGAGGACAGGGACCTACCTTCCTAACCCATTCCTTCATTCTTCAAAGACTCAAAGCTTTGCAGTCAGAGGTATTCAATAAATAATTGTTTAATTTTGGAAGCTTGCCACATTAAAGCTGGTCAGGCCATCTTCCAAAGATGTCTGGGTGCTCAGGCCTCTGTTTAAGGTACTGAATGGTATCCCCCACCTTCCTCTATACTTGATAGGAGCCAAATTCTGTCACTGCAAAAATTCTCTGGAAATGTAGCATTGGAAAACACATTCAATCACTCCAGCCTAGACTACAGATCCCTTTGGTACTGAAATAATTTACTTATTAATGTCAAGGCTGAATAAATGCAGTTTCCACAAGTACAAAGTTTACTTATTGAACACTAGGATTGCAACAAGCATCTCAGGAAGAATTTACATGGCTTGAGAAGCAATACCTTTGATGTGCCTTAATTTCTTAATATTTAAATGCTGTTAAATCATCGGCTATCAACTTGGATATATGTTATATATGTATAGGGTATATATTATTGTATATATTATTGTATTAATATTATCCAATATTATATAAGTTGAATGTATGGTATATATAGTTACATAAACCATTTGAAAATGTCAAGTATCTCCGGAAAGAGAATTCAGGAAACACCAAATGTTTGAATGTTGGAGACTCACAACATTAGTACCAAGTCTGTCCTAAAACCTGTTATGAGTTTCTTGCTGACACCATACATGTGCCACTTATTTCTGCTGGAGCTAATACTTTCCTTTTTAAAAATGTTTTAAATTTTATTGGAGGAAAGTAACCCCAAACTTCTCTCATTTCTAACATAAAATATTCAGAGGAAAGAAGTGGGTAATATGGATTATTGGATTCCTCTGGTCCCTTTTCCCTCAAACCCGCACGCTCGGGTTCCAACAGGCAATTATTCCTCTTTGCTCCATGCTGCTTATATAGGTCAGAAGGGTAAACAGGTCGTTTTTTTGAAAGATTTTCATCTGGTGTATTTCTAATATTCTTGCCCCACTCCTGACCACTCAAATCAGCATCATGGTGAAACCAGCATTTGTCTTTCACCACCAAAGAAAATGATGAAACAAAGGTAATTTGAGTCTGAACTTTCTGCTCCCAAATTCATCATCTTCCCAAAGTACAAAGGTTATATTGCTTTAGTCTTTTAAACCAGTAATGGCTCAGTAATAATGTTAGTCCTTTAAACCAATGGTGGCTCGGTAATAACTAGTATGTGTTTACTATTAACTCAGTAGGTAAACCTTCAAGGTATTTTTTCAAAAACCTTATTGAATTCAGAAATTGCTCATGGTAGAATCAAGAAAACAAGATACTATACTAATAAAAGTAAATGTTACCTCATAATACATTATTATGAAAATGCTGAATTAGATACACATATTTTACTGTGAAAAATGGATTAATTGGCTGAATTGGGATTGCCTTCAGAACAGATTTTCTTGGTGTTTAGTCCTCCACAGCACAAAGAAATTCTGAAACTGTTTTATAGATAACCACCCCCCCACCAAAAAAATACGTTTAGTAAATATATGTGGTAAGATAAAATTTTTTGAAATATTAATCTATATTATTTTCTCCTGGCATTTCCCCCTTCTCTTCCCTGCATCCAAGCAGATATTCCCATCTGGGTTTATTGTCTTGATGAAAGGGATAAGATGGAACAGAAAGCTGATATTGCCCTCAAGCTTTTGCATCTAAAAGCTTGAGCCCCAGCAGGGAGAAGGTTTGAGCTGTGGGCAAAATGTCTTGGGCAGAAGCAGAAGGACCCTGGACAGAGCAGTGGGGACAAGCAGGGCTGCTGCGTGGGTTCTCCAGCAGCCTGGCTGTGAAGCAGACCTGTCTCCAGAGATGTGGCTCTGGGCTGTACCCACATACCAGAGGCCTGTGAGCTCCATCTGACTTTGACCATGTGAATTTCAGTCATTAAAAATCTAGGCAATGTTACATAAAAATCTGGGTTTGAGCTTCTCTTGAATAATTGGCAAATTTGGCCATACTGGGTTCTGTCTGTCATGGATAAGGAATGAACACTCACTCTAGTTAGCTAGAGTCCCTACCAGTCCCTGCCTTATCCCTATGCTGAGGCCAAAGGTTAGCTGCCACTCATCATGACACTTGCACTGCTGTATTCCAGACAATAGATGTTTCTCTTTATCCAAGATTTTTCCATAAATGTGGAAACAAAATATAGACTGAAGATGGCTCACATTGAAAGAAACGAAAGCTAGCGCTTTTCTTTGTAGAAGTGAAGGATGTTCTTATGTGTTTATAATAGGCACACCACCTGCTTCACTCATGAACTCTCCTTGCCTGCTCCCTGTAGGCATTTGCCTCAAGTACCTTGTTCTAGGCAACGTTGCAAAGAGATGACCATGTCCTCAGTTGGACATGACAGAGTCATTGCCCACAGGGCATGGTGAACAGAACAATGGACGGCACAGCAAGAACCCATGTGGGCAGATGCCTGGAGGGTGGAGGCCCCTGGAAGCCTGGCGGGGAGGACTCCACAAGGTTGGGGCTCAAAATAGAAAGTAAATTATACAAATAGTTATTTCGTACTCACAAATGTATGAACCGAGATTTGCATGCACTGCCTATGGTTTCTCACGGGCTGGGTTATTTAGCTCAGGACTCTGCTGGCACCAATGTACACATGTGACAGAGGCTACCAGAATCTGTCCTGGACAAGGACGGGAGGACTCATTGTTCCTTTCCTTATGGGTGGAGTAAGGAAAAGGAATACTAGAATTGTGGTTTCAGGACCTTCACATGTTTTAAATTAAAGGAAAATTATCTTTTTTCCTTTCTGGGTGCAGTTTGAATTTTAAAGTGGTGTTCTATGGGTGTCTTCCAGGCAGCATTCAGGCTGGTCATATGAACCTTTGTGTTTTTGCTGCCAAACTAGAATGTATTTTTCAAAATCCTAATTATTATGTGCCTGGGCTAGTTATTCCGACAGTTTACTCACTTCATTTATAACTAATAAAAGATAACAGCTATCCTTTATTGAACTAATCTTACGCCAGCCACTCTACCAGTGCTACTACACATAACTGCCTCATTTATAACCAGTCTGTAAGGTGCAGTTGCCCCATGCTGTGAACAAGGAAATGGAAGCTAAAAGCTTACAGCTTCCTAAAACCTCACACTTAGTACATACTAGAACCTAGCTTCAAACCGAAGCCTGTCCGACTTCATAAGGCCTGCACTCTACACCTAGCAAGTGCAACAGCATTTATCGTCACCTGCTATATGCAGGACAATGACGACAGGGCAGGAGGAATGGAAATATGAATGCAAATGGCCAAGTTCCCAAAGAGCAACAAAATTAAATTAGGCACATTCTTTAGAAATAAAGGGTATGGCAGATACCTGCAGTGACAGAGGTTTTTATGCTGTAGCACAAGAAGCCACCTTGTCATCGGGACACTACTCTGGGCCCCAGTGCTTCCAGGATGTTAGGACTGAGTTCAAAGGAGCACGCTACTCTTTTTCCTACCTATTATGAATTGAATGGTGTTCCTCAAACCATGTCGAAGCCCTTATCCATAGTACTTGTGAATGTGACATTTGGAAATAGATTCCTTGCAGATGATCAAGTTAAGCTGAGGTCATTAGAGTGGGTCCTAATCCAATATGACTGGTGTCCTTATAAAAAGGAGACATTTGGACACAGAGACAGACATGCACAGAGGAAAGACAACGTAAAGACACAAGGAGGCCATCATCTACAAGCCAAAGAATGTCTGAGGCCACCAGGAGTCCAGAGAGAGGTCTGGAATGAATAGTCCTTCACAGCCCAACAAGGAAACCAACCCAGCCGACACCTTGATTTGGGACTTCAAGCCTCCAGGACTGTACGACAACAAATTTCTGGTGTTCTAAGCCACCCAGTTTGTGGTACGTTGTTATGGCAGCCCGAGGAAATGAAAACACCACCCAATATGTATACTTTTTAAAAGAGAAGATTTGGTTGTATAGGTTTGTCATTAACCGTTTAAGAGTCCTTCTGCTAAGCAGAGCTGGCATTGTCCACATACAGCTGTGAATATCCAACTGCATTTCAAGCCTCAGTCCCCAGTTCAGCCAGGTAGAGTGTCCAGTGCTTGTGTCACAGTCACATCAAGGGAGAGCCTCTTAAGGAAGAGATCTAAGCTGCTGAGGACTAAAGGATAAGGCTGGAGACGGGGGCTGCTAATTTAAATGAATACAGATTGAATCTGTAATCAAAAACCTCCCCCAAAAGAAAAGTTCAGGAGCAGATGATTTCACTGAGGAATTTACCAGACATTTTAAAAAGTATTCACACCCATACTTCTTAAACTCTTCCAAAGAACTGACAGCTCTGTGAGGCACAGACCTTGTATATTTTACTCTTTGGTGGAATCTGATTTTTTTTTTTTTTTTTTAATCTCTTTGGTCTTTGGTAGAAATAGCATAGAAAGAGGAACCCAAAACATTATTCCAGAAGCCAGTGTACCTTGGACAAGCCACCCTTCCTTTTTGACTCTAATTCCTTATTGGTAGAATCAGGCTGTTGGTATCTATTATTTCTCAGGCCCTAACATGTCATGAGTCTAGGGAAATCCTTGGTCTCTAAAATACTGTGTTGACACTTCAGAAGCTTAGGGAAAGGGAGCCGTGGATTCGGTAGCCAAATGCCCTATTTACTTTGGGAACATTATTACTAAGATTTATTCTCTCTCTCTCTCTTTTTTTCTTGTTTAAGCCATAAGAATATGCAGATTAAGGGGAGACTGGTGACAGAGGTAAATTAAGGCTCTCCCACCAGCTTGGCATCTCTTTTAGCTACTCCAGGGTGACTTGCTCTTTAGGCCATGGTGACAACTGGGCAAGGTAAAAGGCTACAAAAACAACAGATGCTCATTGTGGGAAAAAAAAATTAAAATCAAACATCACACAAAAGTATAACCTGAAAAAGTAAAAGTCCTTCTTTCCTCTCTACTATCCTATCCCCCAAAGACATCCACTGATGCCCCTTGTTTTCCAGACCTTTTCTAGTCACACCCGGATAGATGGACATACACGCTTTTTTTTTTTTAAACAAAAATGGGATTACAGTATATAGAGATGTATAATTTTATTCTTTTACTCAATATATTAGAGACCTTTTTCTGTATCCCTAAAAAAAAAAAGAGTACCTTCCTTTTTTTCTAAAGCCTACATAGTATGCCATAGCATGTTATTCATTTAACTATTTCCCAAGTTCTCTCCAATTTTTTTGCTATCATGGACAATCCTGCAGTGAACATCTCTGTAGATGTAGCCTTGGTTGAGTATTCAGGATAGACTCCTAGAAATAGAATCACTGGATCTCAACTTTATTTCTATGAGGTGTTTCATTTTACAGAAAAGATTTTAGGGAACTCAAATAAGACTAAATAAATATGTATATATACCATTTCATTTACCGTCTTTTGATGCACAGCATAATTTTTTAAAAAATTGGCCAATTACAGTATATATGTCCTTTTTCTTCTTTTTTAATGGGGTCTGATTGGCTGGGGAACCAGCCTCCCCCTGCTCCCTGCCTTGTAGCTGTAGTTGTGTGATCAGTGTGGAGATTCCTGCAGGCCCTTGGGCGCCCCTCTGGGTGATGGGGCCCTGATGGCTGCAGTGCCTCCAGCTAGCACTCAGGATTCAGAATGAGCTATAGTTCGGATTGGCATTTCTTTTCTCAAGAGCTTGAAATTGAGAGTGGGATTGCAGCAGATTTCATTCTCTTTAATATTTTTTTGCAGAATCCTATTGTGCAAGCCAGATATTCCACTAAAATAAGATCTTAATGGCTGTGTTGGGTGCTTCACATCTCAAGCTGCTGTAAATTATTAAATAGTTCTACATATAAGAAAAACTGTCCAGCACAAATTCTCTGCAGCATTTCATTCAAAACCTCATTTTTTCCCCACATTGTGTCATTTACCTGCTCCCGACTCCTCTAAAGGTAGATTTTCCCCCAGAACACAACGGGTGAAATTCAGCTCCCCAAGACCAACTTCCCAACCAAAAGTCAGTTTTGCAAGGTATTTTGCAAGTCTTGTCTTTCTGTAATTTGTTTAATAAAGTTAATGCGTGCTCCTCTGCCTATCCTCTTTTTCCCTCTTACTTTTCTGTTTTGAGGATTCACAGAATCTGGATCTGCCAGCTACTTCTGTTTGAAGACTTGGCAAAATTATGCATCCAGCAGGCAAGAAATAAAGTGGAAATGTCTCACAAGTAACAGTGAAATCTGTTGCGTTGTTTTAAGACTTAACTAATGAAAAAAAGAAAGCCCTACTAAATATTGTCTTGGCAACTATAAATATATTTTAGCAATGATAAAACTTTTAGAGTAACAGTTAAAAGGTATCTGAAACCTAATGTCTGTCTGCCACTCTTAATTATATATATTTACATGATCTATATCTCTTTCTTTGAATACTGTGTAATTTTCCATTCAAGTTTTTAGTGTTTTATATGAGTCCTTTAAATGGCCAAGTAGCCAATTTCCCCCCTGCTGCCTTTTACTTAGGTAAAACTGGAAATGAGTTCACTGGATCAACTGCAGCAGCTCTAATTTGAAATCTTGAAAAACTCATTTCTAATTAAGAAATTTCCAATCAAGCAGACCTCTAAAACTAATATTTTTTTCCCCAGGTCTTTATGCACATCCTTATGAACCATTAACAGTTGCTCCTACTGACTTCTTAGGGCTAGGCTGGGCAGAAGTGTTTTTCATATCTTATTCCTCTTCCCATCTTACTCCACGTTTATTCATATTTTTTTTCATAAGGCATTGCTTTTATCCAATAGCATTTTCAGAACTATCACTTACTATAATACAACCGTAATACAGCTATTCCAATGCAGTTGGTTTCACCTTTATGTATTATTTTCCCTTCTTCCTGTTGAAGAGAAAACCACAGGCCCAAAATGGCATCTCTTGTGCTAAAAGCCCGATACCAAACCTAGATTTAATACCTGATCTAATTAGTTTCAACCTCTCCCAGAAATATAACTTTTTAAAAAAATAAAAAGGCTGTGTTTTTATTTATTTTTTTTAATTAAAATTATTGAGGTGACATTGGTTAATACCCAGAAATATAATCTTAAACAACTAGTTTGGAATTTTCTGGTCAAGCACCAATAAGATAATCTGTCACGTGGGCTCTCTCAATTCCCCACCCCCCCATAGAAAGAAGAGGCAATCTACATGATAAAAACCTTTGCCATTCCCCTCCCCCTGAAAGATGTCCTGGCCTAAAAATAATCCTTTCTTTTCTTTTGTTAATAGCTCCCTTTCCCAACCCTTCTTCCTATAAAATCCACTTTGTACAAACCCTGGAGCGCCCTTTTAGTTGCTAGATGGGATACGTGAATTGCTTAATAAAGCCAATTAGATCTTCAAATTTATGTACTTGAATTTTGTTTTTTAACACTCATTAGAAACAAACTTATATAAAAACCATTTGAAGGTAAGTAGTTTCCTGTCCTAGATAGCAATGATTTCCATTTCTGTTAATAACTTACTTGGAATAAACAGCCTACTTTGTTAAGTAGATTGATCCAGTTAATTGTGTATATTAAGATATATTTACAATAATTCTCGAGGTCACTTAATGTTTTGAATTCAGCTATGTCAGTTAAGTATGTCGCTTGCCTTAGATGCCATTTAGTAAAATTATTGTATTTGACAAAAATCTTTGGTTTCGAACAATATGAACAGATGTTAATTTCTATTATTTTATTTCTATCGTCTTTTATTACTTAATTTATCCTTAAATACCTGAATTGTTACTGTGAACGACTAAAGATATATCCTTCACAACACATACATATTTCATCTAGTCTCCTTCGTAAAAATTTAACACTGTAATTTTACATTTTTAAGCCACTTTGCATTTTTAAACCACTTTACATAAGTGGTTTAAAAATGCAAAGTGAGCTTAAATGCTAGTCTTAACTCTTCCTAACTCTCCTACTGGGAAATCCTAGAAAACTGAACTAATGAAATCCAACTTACACTTTTTAAATTCTAATTGTGGCTGTCACATTAAATTGAAAGTGAGACTAAAACTGCTATATCTGTTAACTAAGTCAAGCGATGTACTGTATATCATACGTGTTATTTAATGCGAGAGTGTAAAAGTCAAGTTCCCGGCAGAAATCGAAGTGCCTCCATTCGGTTTTCTGGGAATGTATAAATTAACCATTCTCCTCCAAGCGGTCCTCCTCCCTTCCTCCCTCCGCTCTATTTTAAATGTAGATAGGGGGACTCAAGTCTTTTGAATTTGAAGGGCTGCTATCTCGGCCCCATTCTTTTCATCATCCTGTTTTGAATGACACTGAGCACGTATGGATTCTTTTATAAAACCACTCCCTGATGCCCAGCTCCGTTCTCCTGGCTGCCTGCTAATTTTGCATAGCAATTAGTACTGACTTCTCAAAGTGGGCTATCCAAATGCAGTTCGACGATGTTCCACGTAGTTCCTCAAAAGGTCTTGGATAACGCTATGCTTTTTTATTTCAAACCCGAAGGAGGAAACTTGAATAATTACTAAAGTCCCAATTGGAGTGGTCTGGAGGAAGATACAGTAATCCAAAACTATAGGTCAATTCAAACCCTCTCCGCGACCCGGCAGCAAGGAGCCAGCATATGCCTTATTTTAAAATCTATTCTACCTATTCACTGACCGCGCAGGGCTGGGCCACATGGTTCTCTCTTGCAGCCAGTCAGCTGTGAGCAGCAGATGGGATCATTTGCATTTTTCTTATAGTTCCTTCGGTCGGCAAATTAAAGTTGTTTTTTTGGTTTTTTTTTTTTAAATTTACATGTTAGTTATTTGCTTAAAATACAGTCGTGGTCTAACTGTTGGATTGGGCTTCCCTGACCTCGCACACCACACCCCTTTAAATTAGAGATTTGAGAAAATGCCCGAGGGGTGGGTTGTGTATTTATCAAGTCGAAATCTCCCCTCCGGGCGTTAGGAGTCTAAAGAATCAGGCTTTATTTTTATTGAGATGGTGACTCGTGTTTTTCTATTTTAAGAGCTGGATGCAGATATCCCGTGGGTTTGTCTGTGGCATGTGGTTCTGTAAGCGCGCGCACTTCTGAATCTCTTGCTCTGCAGCCTCAAACCTCAAAACTTCGGGTTACAAGTAAAAGGCAGATTTCTAGCTCAGGCTCACAACAGAGGGCGGCCACTCGGCTGGGGGAGTGGCCAGAGCCAGCGTTTCCCAGCGCCAGGGTCGCTCTCCCGCGGCCCGCGACTCCATGCGGCTCCGCCTGGCCTCAGGGGCCACTGGGGTCCCTGCGCCCCGAAGTCTTTGTGCGGAGCTCCGCGCGGGAACACCCGCCCGGAGGGCCAGGGCCCCGCGGAAATGCCAAAAATTCGGGACAGGCACGGGCGCTAGAGGAGGAAACGCCCCGCACAGTCGCCGTCCCCCGGAGGGAAAAAAAAAAAAAGTAGAAAAAGAGGCTTTTCAGGTCAAACTCCTCGGGTCTGAGAAACCACGTTTTAGCGAAATGACTCGCGGGGGGGAGAACGCACGCCGTGCAGGGGACATTGTTAGCCAGCG
>NW_006494612.1:3517289-3522098 GCF_000325575.1 Pteropus alecto | reverse complement strand
GGACGGGCCCCGCCGCCAGGGGGCGCAGCGCTGCCTCCCCGGCTGTCCACGGCGCGGTTCGCGGTTCCCGCTGCTCGGGAGCTGGAGGCGGGCCCGGCGCCTTGGGTGTGCACCCCGGCTGGCGCGAGGCCTTCCTGGCCGGCCGCGGAGTGGAGCCTGGGGTGCTCGCCGTTGCTCCTGACCGCCTTTCCCTCTTTATTGCAAACGTGATTTTGCCCACGCAGAGTTTGCCCTCGCCTTGTCGGTGAGTTGGGCAGCAACCCCTGTGAGAACCTGTGTACCGAGACATATATTTTTTTACAAGGTGTTTTTACAGAGGTAAAAGTTCGATTACTCAGGTGGCCTGTCTGGAAGAATTTTACACGCGAAGGCTAACCAGACAAGAGTGCGCGAAATAGGGCTAAGCACTTCAGAGTCGGAAATGTCCCAACTTCACCTGTTTAAAGTAACTTGAATGTTTAACGTGTCACTGCACAACACGTAGGGTGCCATGAAGCCACGGCCGTAGGAAACAGAGGCAAGGAGGTGAGCTCTCCTGCTAGCTCTGTATATACACGGGAGAGACAGAGTCAGTTCTTCTGGTATTCACACCCCAAACCCCACTCCCTGAGTTTGTGTTTTTATAACCAGCTGTCCCTAGTTTACGGTTTCATATCACCATACCGGACCCTGTCAGCTTCCTTCACTCTCAGCACTGAGATTTGCGCAAGATTTTTATATCTTAACTGTTTTCCATCCCAGCCTCTAACCCCAGTGTCTGGTAACTTAGTAGGTGCTCAGTAAATATTTGCTAAATGAATGGAGAGCCTCTTGGATTCCAGAATAAAGGTGGGGTCAGTGCAGCCTGTTCCTGCTGGTAGGTTAACCTGTCTGCATGGCCCTTGAAATGAAATTCGTGTATAAAACCAGAGGCTTTAAAATCTGTCATGTAAAGACTCTGCCACTGAACGTGAGTTTTACCAGAGATGCCATCTCTTTGTCAGAGTAACTTAAGAAAAGGTTTATATCCTCCCCCCACCCCTGCACCACCACCACCACACACAAAAGCACTAGTAACAGCAAGAAGAGAGACCAGTTAGGACCTAGCAGGAAAGAGTTTGCATTTCAATAATAACGGTTATTATACGGACACATTTTCTTGATTCTCCTTTTTGGTCACTTCTGCGCTCCTAAGCATCCCTTATGTGAGCAAAGGAATAGCAGAATGTCTAATAATTAGGAAGAGAAAAATTGGAATCCCGGCGGGTTTGATTAGGTGAAAATTTAATCTCCTGCAGGAATCTTCCCACTTGCCACTTTTTTAGAGCTGTCTAGAAAGCCTCTGGAGCACCAAGGAAAGAAACAACATGCTTTTATGAAAAACATTGGCACCAGGATGAATATCTCAAATTTTATAATCTAGAAGCATGAAGATTGCCAGTCAGCCAACAAAACCAATTTGGTGTTAATGTATAGGAGATTAGGATGTAGTGGGGTTTTTTTTTTCCTATAGCTTAATTTTGATTACAAGTGGTGAATTATGGTTGTTACCCTTATTCATTGTCCCCATTATTGGCTAAAGTAAGTTTGGAGAATTATTTTTAGAATTAATCTTTGGAGTGATAGAACTTTTTTGTATCGTCTCACTGGTGGCTACAGGGATGTGTATATGTGCCCTTTTCTAGAACTGTACACTCCACCCCCAGAGAGTAAATTTTACTGTGATGATTTTTAAAAATTTAGTCACAAAAAAACATAGGCTAAAAACATGGATATTTTAATGTGCTTTATGAGCATCACCTTGCTCTCGCTGTTTCTTTACCCCTCAAGATTGGACAGTTGTTCCTCTCCCCCTTTTGATGCTCCAGTATCTCTTGCAACATTATTATTTCAGCCCAGAGCTCTGTGGTTTCTGGAACTAGCTGCCACACATGACCCTCATACCAAGCTAAGAGCTCTCCACGCTGGCACCTGGCCTTCAGTGTGTCAAACAGGAGAGGTGCTGTTTCACTTGGAGTGGCCGTTAATGCCTGGCATGATGGTCACTGAATGGCTAGACTTTTACAAACTGTTGCTTTAGAGCTGAGTTTTTCTCAGCAGCTCACCTGGTAACATGCCCTTTCTTTATTTTTAATCCAACTTGAAACACATGTATTTAAATTCAGCCCTCTTAGTTTTTTATTTTCTACCAGTGGCCACCTTCCCTTTTCCCTCAATTTTCAGTTATCATTGGCCACTGAAGCATAGTTGCATTAGTATCTATAAGGGCATTGATTGCTCAATTGAATAAATCACTTATTGGTCTTTTCTTATATACAAGGGGCTGTTGGTTTGAGCATAGAGCTAGTAAATCAAAGGATGGAGGTTTGGTGTGTGGGGGGGAGTAGTTTACACCAGACTATGCTCCAACTTTAATTAGCTCATGTGGTCACAAGACAGCACACTTGAAAAAGTGGGAAGTACAGAGGAAACTCAGCTTATACCTCCTAGGAAAATTTGTCGCCACTGTCCAGTCAGTCACATGGGTGGCTGGTGGGATGCGCTGGCCCTCCTTGCCTTGAGCCCCAAGGTTAAAGTTATAAGCAGAATTTTGCGCCTCCTGTTATTGATGTCTAAGGAGGAAGCTCTTCATGAGGCCAGGGAGGGCTTGCAAAGTAGAACCCTTTAGCTGCAGAAGACATCACATTTTGTCACATACAGAAAATGCAGTGTCCAAAGGGTAAGACGCCAAATTGCAGGCAGAGCTATGCGGTTGAACTTCGCTGCACGCTGCAATGTGAGGTTGTGCTCTGACTGAATAAGGGAGGCAGTGACAATTACAGCTTTAGAAAAATTCGAGAAAATTGCCCTGGTTTTGTGAGGACTGGTATTTTCAAAAGGCATGTGCAGATGGGTCTAAAAATAAAAACAAATTGCAAACATGTCCTGCAAGTCTCATGGGCAGGATGCCACTGCCGAGAGGACTGGGTTCTGAGAGCCCCAAGGCTCATGGCCATTCCTGTGAACTCAGAGCAGGCCCGCAAGAGCGGGTGGCATGGGAACATTCTTCCTGTCTCTAGGGATTTGATTCTCTTTCACCCCTTCCAGTTTCTTTCATTTGAAAGAAAAGTCACTAAACTTTTTTAAAGCTTTAAGTAATTTAGTTTTCCAGTTTTAAAAAATAGTCACTATTACGGTGTACTTTAAACATCTTTTAAAAAGCTTTATAATAGATAACGTTTACTGAGTGCTGTGTGCCAGGCACTTTCTCCTTTGTAGTTTTTACAAAAACTCTAGGAGGTGAGGTAATATGTTCAGCTCTGTTAAACAGAAGAAAGAACCAAGGCTAGGGTGGGTAAGCAACTTGCCCAGTGTTAGAAGCTAAACGGAGGTGGACCTAGGGTTTTAATCTAGTTCTGTGTAACCCTAAAATTTAGTAGGGAATTCCATTTTCTGTAAGATCAACTACACATGTCACTACCTTGGTGGTCCGAGGGCCCATCTGGCCGGTTGACTTGCTCCCCCATTCAAGCCCAGCCTCCACATGGATGCTCAGCTGGAAGGGATGGTCGTGCCCTGTTGGATCCCAGCTCTTCTTGGAAGGCTGGAATGAGACCATCAGCCTAGAGTATACCTCACTCCTTTCCCTCTTGTTCTCTGCAGCATGCCCCATCCAAGTGAGGCATAGACTGCTGGCCCCTTGGTTCTCTACCTGCAAAATAAGAGGGCTCTCGTGAGGATTGCGTGGGCTAACATGTGAAACAGATCATGGAACCGGTACTGTGTGAATGTCAGCTGCTGTCTCCCTTTCTATGTTTCATTTTTAAAAATTAATATGACAGAGGAGAGGTGTCAGGAAGTCAAATCATGTGGTATGACAGCTGAGAAAAGGATAAAGTAAGGTTTAGTTAGGTCTTAGTTGAACTTTTTAAATCCTTGAGTATGTTTTATTAATAGCACCTTTTAAACGGTCTCAACGTATTCTCTCTGCTTTATCTCTTGTATGTGGCAGTGTTACACAGCCACGGTCCCCACAGTCTCAGGTTCCAGTCGCATTCCTCTTCTGGGGCTCTCATTCTCAAGGAGGCCTTCCAGTGGTGACAGTTTTCTTCCGTGGGGAGGATTTGCCCCTCAGTGGCCTGAGGTCGGCTGCAGGGCCAGCTGTCCTGGACCTGCACCTCAGCCCAATGGCAAGTCCTAAGTTCAGTGGATGTTTCTGATTTAGTGGAGCAGAATCCTGAGTCAGCTGGCTGGGATTTGAACCCCGAGGTTTCAGGAAGCCCAAGTACTTCCCATTTCTGGGCCTGCTGCTTGTCCTGTGTGACTCTGGGCCAGCCAGAAGCCTCTGGTGCCTCTGATTAGACTCGTGCTGCTCTCACCAGAGGCCTGGACTGGCTGCTCACTCAGGAGTGGCCGGTTCTCTTAAAAGAACTCAGAGAAGTGCCCTGGGTCACTCCCAGCACCCTATGAGCAGCGCTAGAGAACATTGTCCTTTGGAAACTTGTGGGACATTTAGAGACGAGACCAATGATCCTGTGATGGCAAAGGGTTTGCCTTTGCCAAGGAATCGCCATACTAGGTGTCCCCTGCTCACGTTGCTGTGGCCTTGCATCCAGCTCTTAACGAGGAAAATTTCCGCTGATTCGGATTCTTGCGTGACTCTTCATTATCCACTTTTAACCAGTGACCTGACTATACTCCTTCCTTTTTCCGTGGCCTGGCCACTTCTCAACTCCCCAGACCTCCTCACCTCCCCTCTCCCCCCACTGCCTCCTGCTGCTTCACCCTGGAGCTGAGGCCCCTGGAGCAAGCCTCTGATTGCCCAGCTTGGTCCAGTTTTGAGGTGTCAGG